>NC_069500.1:790716340-791001340 GCF_027579735.1 Bombina bombina
GACTGCTGACCTTAACTTGTGTTGAGATATAACACTACAAGTTCTTTTTAACCTTTGTTATTAATTGGAAACAGTTTCAAAACTGCAACAACCCGGGTTGTCTATTTTAAGCTAATTGGAACTTTCTCCTTCCCTGCGTGCGCTTAGCACTATGTGCAGGATCTGCTGACATTATTAACATCATTTATATTCTAAACGAAGAATTCTCTGTCATTCTCTGTCATCTAAAGAAGTTACCTATTACTCAAAAAACTTCCAGCCAATCCCACCCGAGAAACCAGGTCGTGAAGTCACTAGGTAAGAAGGGGAGACGGATGCTGTGAACGGCTCTAAGGAAAATAAGGTAACCGGTTCTACTTGGAAATATAAAAAGAAGGTAACCTGTGTTATCTGAAGGTAACATTGTTCTAAAGAATATATTACTCCTATTTGTGTATATTTTTATGAAACGCTCACGAGCTTCTGAACTGTCTATTTGTAAATAAGCTGGGTACAAGGATACCATATTGAACTACACCTGAACGTTTTTTCAAGAATACGGACACTTATGCATAAATTTATGTATGGGGCAGCTTGTTTAAACGCAATTTAGATTATCAGATGTATAAGTTGGTTCTCATATATATGGTCTAACTTGATTTTAACTTTGAATATATGGTTTTATGTGATTCATTTGGGAGACGTCCCTTTAATATGATGTTTTAAATTTAAATTTTGCATTTTTTATCGACTAACTTCATTACACCGGTAGGTCAGTTTTGCTTCTGCAGACTCCCCTTCGGGATATCCTCTGCTCCTGAAATCTTTCAAAGAGAGATGAGTTCCCTCCTAAGGGACCACAAGGGCACAGCAGTCATCATAGACAACATTTTTGTGTATGGTTCTACATTGGAAGAACATGACCAGCAATTGAGCTGTGTGCTGCAGATGATTAGAGAGTCCGGGGTGAAATTAAATAAAGAGAAATGCCATTTTAGAAAATCTGAGTTATGTTACTTTGGGCATATCATCAATGGAGATGGTATCAAGCCGGGCCCCGATAAAATCCTTGCTATTGAACAGATGAAAAGTCCTTCTGATGTACACGAGCTGAGACAAATATTGGGCCTTGTGAATTATGTGGGCAGGTTCCTTCCTGATTTATCCACAGTACTACACCCTATCACAGAGTTGTTGAAGAAAGATGCTGCCTGGGTCTGGGGTCCTTCACAGGATGAAGCTTTTGTACAGGTCAAGTCCTTGCTGGGGTCTGTGACCCTTCTAAAAAATGTGGTTAGTGTTGATGCGAGCAGTTATGGGCTAGGGGCCGCCCTCCTGCAGCTGAGTGAGAACAAACTACAGCCCATCACCCACTGTTCCCGTACACTGACGGCTGCTGAGTCGAAATACGCCCATATTGAAAAAGAGTGCCTGACTGCAGTTTGGGCCTGTGAGGGCTTCAGGACAGACCATAAACCTCTAGTCCCTCTAATCAACTCCTATGATATTGACAAAACACCCCTAAGATGCCAGAGACTTCTTATGAGGCTGCTCAGGTTCAACGTTCAGGCTTTGCATGTGCCGGGGAAACAACTGGAAGTGGCAGATACACTCTTTTAGGCTCCCGCTGGCTGCTGCTGAAGAATCTTCAAAGGAATCAGATGTGAAAGTGTATGTGGATTCAGTTCTGGCATCCAAATCCATTTCGTCAGGGAAGCTAGAGCAAATAAGAAAGGAGACACGTTTAGATACAGACCTTCAAGAAGTTATTAAGTACATAAAAGAAGGTTAGCCCGAGAGCTGGGCAGCCTGGATATCTTTAAGTTCTTACCAGGCAGAGAGGTCGCAGCTCACGGAGCTGGATGGGTTGGTGCTGTTTCAGGACCGCATTGTAATTCCTATTAACATGCGGCAGGAGATGTTAAGCAGGATTCATGATGGCCACTTGGGCATTACAAAGTGCAGAGAAAGGGCAGCTATGGCAGTATAGTGGGATGGGATCAGTTCCGACATTGCAAGCCACGTGCCAAAATGTGCCTTTTGCCGGAAACACCAGCCTACTCAGAGAAGGGAGCCCTTGATTTCTACTCCGCTGCCTGCAGGCCCATGGCAGAAAATAGCTGCTGATTTGTGTGAATTGCACGGGAAAAAGTACCTAGACGTGACTGACTACTATTCCAGGTATTTGGAGATTGCACCTTTGAATGAGATCATGAGTCAAGCCGTTATCACTCGTCTCAAGAGTTTGTTCGCCCGGTGGGGCATACCAATGGAGTAAGTGAGTGATAACGGAATGCAGTTTGCTTCCATGGAGTTCAGTTCTTTCAGCAGTGAATTTGATTTCGTCCAATCTACGTCAAGTCCACATTATCCGCAGGCCAATGGAATGGCTGAAAGGGCAGTTCAAACAACAAAGTTCATTTTGAAGCAATCTGAGCCGTACCTAGCTCTCTTGGCCTATAGGGCGACTCCCATCAAAGCCACAGTTTTAGCCCGGCACAGCTGATGCTAGGGCATCAGATTCACACCACATTTCCCTCTGTGGGTGTCTTCCAGCTGACCAGCTCTGTTCCTCGGGATGAGGTCCTTAGGAGGAATGAAGAGGCTAAAAGGGGTAATCGATTCTTCTACTACAGAAAACACTCTGTAAGGCCCTTGCAGGAGCTGAATGTGGGGCAAAGTGTCAGAGTTGTGCTAGTGAGACGGTTACTGCTCGTGGCAACAGTATATTCCAGCTTTTAAACAGCATTATTATAAGTTAATTATTCGGCTTGTAACTTCAAAGTAATAATGGCTGTGAGTGACACGCTAATTTAGCTGCGAGTATAAAACAAGGCAAAAAAGTGTTGAGTAGTTAATCAGTGCAATGAGAAAAATATGCATACAAAATAAATATTTTATAAGCATTTAAAGCTGCCATTGTTTTTCTAGAAAATTTGATATTGTTTTGTAACTAGACTTACGTCTATGTAACATTTTCCATAGAAAGATCTGACCTTCTGTCATTATTTGTCTCTCAAGAAGCGCAGATTTATTTGTATGGGTTAGTAAAAAAAAAAACAGAGTTGTCCTTAATGGATTAATTTAGAAGAAAAAGGGAGATACCATCGCTCTTAATAAAATTCAAAAACTTTATTCCAAAAAAAGGTTAAAAAGGATGATGAACAGCATGTACTGAAAATATAGGTAATGTGAGGAGCGTAGCAAATGGGCTTACGAGTTTCGGCAGGTTGCCGTAATCATAGCCTGATTAGATGCAGTACCTCTGTGTTTAAAAAGGCTCAGAGAGGTAAAATGATTGAGTAATCAAAAAAAGCTCCTCCTATTCCTTTTTACAGGTGCCAGTTAACTTAAAGTGCCAGTATAGTCAGCCATAAAGTTAACTGGCACCTGTAAAAAGGAATAGGAGGAGCTTTTTTTGATTACTCAATCATTTTACCTTTTTAAACACAGAGGTACTGCATCTAATCAGGCTATGATTACGGCATCCTGCCGAAACGCGTAAGCCCGTTTGCTATGCTCCTCACATTACCTATATTTTCAGTACATGCTGTTCATCATCCTTTTTAACCTTTTTTGAAATAAATTTTTTGAATTTTATTAAGAGCGAAGGTATCTCCCTTTTTCTTCTAAATTAATGCTTACGATACCGGTTTTACCACGCTCAGTCTGTTCACAGTCACTGCCGCAACAGGATTGGTCTGCAGACACACACCCCTGGGAGGACGACGTCATCGACACCGGCCGGGAAGATTTTGGATCTCGGAAGTCTTTTGAACTGTAAACAGAAAGACACAGAACAAAGACGCGGATACTGATGAGCATACAAGTGCAGAGAAGTCCTAGATGGAATAGCTGCGTCGCACCAGAAGCAATCTGCCCAGAAGCTCCTCCGGGGGTCCTAAGAGGTATGTCCCGAGGCCCATAGAGGTACAACACATACAGACATTAACCTTAATAAGGGGCTCCCATGGGACTTACAAAATAGTGATGGCTGAAGTGCTGTAGTTTACACACGTTCACGGAACACATATACATCATATGCCGAAGTAAGCTAAGGCTACAGATTGGGACGGATATCCCGAAAGAGGCAAGGTTGTAATTTATACATGTGCATGGAACACATATACATTCTATGCCGAAGTAAGCTAAGGCTACAGATTGGGACGGATAACCCTAATGAGGCAAGAAGTGTGAAACAGCACTCCTTTTACATTTCTATACCCTTATTGGACTACTAGCAAGTGTCTTCATTCCCAGAATATAAGCATAATTAAGGGGTTGTATAAGATACAGTGTCTGAAAAGGACTTAAATACAACACCAATCCTGATGGATATTATATTATGAATATTAATACAATTTAAATATATAAATATAGCCCTACTGTTCTGTGATCTGCAAACATTGTCCTTAAAGGGCCATTAAATATAGGATAATTGCATAATCCACAAATACACAATAACGAGACAATGCGATAAGCACTTACTTTGAATTCCAAACTATCAGTAGATTTTTTTCAAAGAAATTGCTTCTTTTTCCCCTGCCTCCTGTATCATGTTACAGCCATGAGCCAATCACAGACTTATATATGTATATACTGTGAACTTTTGCACATGCTCAGTAGTAGCTGGCACCTCAGAAAGTGTGTATTCAAAACCTCAAAGCACAAGCTAATAATGAAAGTAAATTTGAAAGTTGACTTGCTCCTTTAAGAGAATTGGTGTTATAAGCCTCATATACTTACAAAGACATGGAAGTAAAAAAAATGTTAGCTCAGTTATCAAATCAACCTTTTCCTCTTTGTATCTTTTTACTAAAAATTAAGTTCAAGGTGGAGGTTATGTTGAAGATGATATAGTGAAACATTATTGTCAAAGTATGAGATATAGGTATAACTGTGGTTCAACTGCAATAACAATTTCTTAGTTTATTTGTATGTTAAAGAGATATAGCGCTGCGGAATCTGTTAGCGCTCTACAAATACCTGATAATAATGATAATAACATGAAACCCAAACATTTTCTTTCATTATTCAGATAGAGCATGTGCTTTTAAACAACTTTCCAATGTACTTTTATTATCTAATTTGGTTTGTTCTCTTGGTATTTTTTGTTTAAAAGGATACCTAGGTAGCCTCAGGCGCTGTTGTTGCTGCGCATATGCTTTAATGCTATTTGTTAACCCAATGCATTTGGATAGCTCTCAGTAGTGCATTGCTGCTTCTATATCACAGGATACCAAGAACACAAATCAAATTTGATAATAGAAGTAAATTAGAAAGTTGTTTAAAATGTTATTCTCTGTCTGAATTCTGCAAGACATATTTTGGGTATCATGTCTCTTTAAATCTGGTTACTTGCTTTATCACATTCATATATAGTCTTTCTACAAAATCAAACAAATAAAATCATCCTATATAATAAAAGGCCAAGTGTGTTTGTCCGAAGCTGTCATGCGCAGTAAAGACTGTGCGCGAGGACAAACACACCTGGCCTTCCAACTGACCTGGCATCTGGAGTGTGGTGGAGTGGGCCTGGCCGGATGCCGTGACCAACTGCCGTGAGAGACAGAGAGCTCTAAAGAGAGGGGATAGAGAGAGCAGAAGAGGGGGGATAAAGAGAGGAAGAGAGACAGCAAAAGAGAGGAAGAGAGACAGCAAAAGAGAGAGGGGAGAGAGCAGAAGAGGAGGAGAGAGAGAGCAAAAGAGGGGGAGAGAGAGCAAAAGAGGAAGAGAGACAGCAAAAGACAGGCAGAGAGACAGCAAATGAGAGAGGGGAGAGAGAGAGCAGAAGAGGGGGAGAGAGAGAGCAAAGAGAGGGGGGGAGAGAGCAAATGAGAGGGGGGAGAGAGCAAAAGTGAGGGTGGAGAGAGAGCAAAAAGAGGGGGGAGAGAGAGCAAAAGAGATGGAGAGAGACAGCAAAAGAGAGGGGGGGAGAGACAGCAAAAGAGAGAGGGAGAGAAAAAAAGAGAGAGAGGGATACAGTAAAAGAGAGGGGAGAAAGAGAGAGCAAAAGAGAGGGGGAGAGAGAGCAAAAGAGAGGGGGAGAGAGCAAAAGAGAGGGGGAGAGGGAGCAAAAGAGAGGGAGATAGAAAGCAAAAGAGAGGAAGAGAGACAGCAAAAGAGAGGGGGAGAGAGAGCAAAAGAGAGGGAGAGAGACAGCAAAAGAGAGGGAGAGAGAGAGCAAAAGAGAGAGGGGGAGAGAGAGCAAAAGAGAGGGGGAGAGAGAGCAAAAGAGAGGGAGAGAGAGAGCAAAATAGAGAGTGGAGAGAGAGAGAGAAAAAGAGAGGGGAGAGCATAAGAGAGTGGGGAAAGAGAGAGAAAGAGAGGGGAATAGAGAGAGCAAAAGAGAGGGGGGAGAGAGAGCAAAAGAGAGAGGGGAGAGAGAGCAAAAGAGAGGGGGAGAGAGAGCAAAAGAGAGAGGGGGAGAGAGAGCAAAAGAGAGAGTGGAGAGAGAGAAAAAGAGAGGGGGAGAGTATAAGAGAGTGGGGAGAGAGAGAGAAAAAGAGGGGAATAGAGAGAGCAAAAGAGAGGGGGAGAGAGAGCAAAAGAAAGGGGAGAGAGTAAAAGAGAGAGAGTGCACAGAGCTGGTCGTGAAGGAGGAGGTGTCTGAGCATGACGGGGTGGGGCCGGGTGGTAGCTGCCGTGGCTGTCTGAGTGTCTGATTGAGAGAGAGAGCAGCACAAGTGGGGATATATAGAGTAAAAGGAGAGAGGGAGAGAGAGAGCAAAAGAGAGGGAGAGAGAGAGCAAAAGAGAGAGGGGAGAGAGAGCAAAAGAGAGAGGGGAGAGAGAGCAAAAGAGAGGGGGAGAGAGAGCAAAAGAGAGAGTGTAGAGAGAGAGAGAAAAAGAGAGGGGGAGAGAGAGCAAAAGAGAGAGTGGAGAGAGAGAGAGAAAAAGAGAGGGGGAGAGAGAGCAAAAGAGAGGGGGAGAGAGAGCAAAAGAGAGAGTGGAGAGAGAGAGAGCAAAAGAGAGAGGGGGAGAGAGAGCAAAAGAGAGGGGGAGAGAGAGCAAAAGAGAGAGTGGAGAGAGAGAGAAAAAAAGAGAGGGGGAGAGCATAAGAGAGTGGGGAGAGAGAGAGAAAAAGAGGGGAATAGAGAGAGCAAAAGAGAGGGGGGAGAGAGAGCAAAAGAAAGGGGAGAGAGAAAAAGAGAGAGAGTGCACAAAAGAGAGGGGGAGAGAGAGCAAAATAGATGGAGAGAGACAGCAAAAGAGAGGGGGGAGAGAGCAAAAGAGAGGGAGAGATACAGCAAAAGGGAGAGGGGAGAGAGAGAGAGCAAAAGAGAGGGGGTAGAGAGAGCAAAAAAAAGTGGGAGAGAGCGCAAAAGAGATGGGGAGAGAGCGCAAAAGAGGGGGGAGAGAGTACTGCAAAAAATGGCCCATGTACACGGGTTTTAGGACTAGTCCTATAATATAAAAGGCCAAGTGTGTTTGTCCGAAGCTGTCATGTGCAGTAGAGACTGCACGAGGACAAACACACCTGGCCTTCAACAAACTGACCTGGGCTGGCTGCTGGTACCTAATCCGTGAAGGGGTGGAACTGACCAGCCATGAAGGGACGGGGCCGCGTCGAGAAGGGGCAGAGCTGGTCGTGAAGGAGGAGGTGTCTGAGCATGATGGGGCGGGCCGGGTGGTAGCTGCCGTGGCTGTCTGAGTGTCTGAGAGAGAGAGCAGCACAAGTGGGGATATATAGAGTAAAAGAGGGGGAGAAAGAGCAAAAAGAGAGGGGTGAGAGAGCAAAATAGAGCAGTAAGAGAGAGCAAAAGAGAGGGTTAGAGAGAGCAAAAGAGGGGGAGAGAGAGAGCAAAAGAGAGGGGGGAGACAGGGAGAGAGATCAAAAGAGAGGGGGGAGAGAGAGCAAAAGAGAGGGGGAGAGAGAGAGCAAAAGAGAGAGGGAGAAAGAGAGAGAGCGCAAAAGAGAGGGGGAGAGAGAGCAAAAGAGAGGGAGATAGAAAGCAAAAGAGAGGGAGAGAGACAGCAAAAGAGAGGGAGAGAGAGAGCAAAAGAGAGAGGGAGAGAGAGAGCAAAAGAGAGAGGGAGAAAGAGAGCAAAAGAGAGAGGGAGAGAGAGAGCAAAAGAGAGAGGGGAGAGAGAGCAAAAGAGAGGGAGAGCAAAAGAGAGGGAGAGAGAGAGCAAAAGAGAGAGTGGAGAGAGAGAGAGAGAAAAAGAGAGGGGGAGAGCATAAGAGAGTGGGGAGAGAGAGAGAGAAAAAGAGGGGAATAGAGAGAGCAAAAGAGAGGGGGGAGAGAGAGCAAAAGAAAGGGGAGAGAGTAAAAGAGAGAGAGTGCACAAAAGAGAGGGGGAGAGAGAGCAAAATAGATGGAGAGAGAGAGAGAAAAAGAGAGGGGGGAGAGAGCAAAAGAGAGGGAGAGATACAGCAAAATGGAGAGGGGGGAGAGAGAGAGAGCAAAAGAGAGGGGGTAGAGAGAGCAAAAAAAAGGGAGAGAGAGCGCAAAAGAGATGGGGAGAGAGCACAAAAGAGAGGGGGGAGAGTGCAAAAGAGGGGGAGAGAGCGCAAAAGAGAGGGGGAGAGAGAGAGAGCAAAAGACAGGGGGGGAGAGAGAGAGCAAAAGAGAGGGAGAGAGACAGCAAAAGAGGGGGAGAGAGAGCAAAAGAGAGGGGGGAGAGAGAGAGAGCAAAAGAGAGGGGGAAGAGAGAGAGCAAAAGAGAGGGGGGAGAGAGAGAGTAAATAAAGGGGGGAGAGAGAGGGCAAAAGAGAGGGGGGAGAGAGAGCAAAAGAGAGGGGAGAAATAGTGAGCAAAAGAGAAGGGATAGAGAGAGAGCAAGGGGTGGGACCGCTGTACTGCAAAAAATGGCCCGTGTACACGGGTTTTAGGACTAGTCCTATAATATAAAAGGCCAAGTGTGTTTGTCCGAAGCTGTCATGTGCAGTAGAGACTGCACGAGGACAAACACACCTGGCCTTCAACAAACTGACCTGGGCTGGCTGCTGGCACCTAATCCGTGAAGGGGTGGAACCGACCAGCCGTGAAGGGACGGGGCCGCGTCGAGAAGGGGCAGAGCTGGTCGTGAAGGAGGAGGTGTCTGAGCATGACAGGGCGGGGCCGGGTGGTAGCTGCCGTGGCTGTCTGAGTGTCTGATTGAGAGAGAGAGCAGCACAAGTGGGGATATATAGAGTAAAAGAGGGGGAGAAAGAGCAAAAAGAGAGGGGTGAGAGAGCAAAATAGAGCGGTAAGAGAGAGCAAAAGAGAGGGTTAGAGAGAGCAAAAGAGGGGGAGAGAGAGAGCAAAAGAGAGGAGGGAGACAGGGAGAGAGATCAAAAGAGAGGGGGGAGAGAGAGCAAAAGAGAGGGGGAGAGAGAGAGCAAAAGAGAGAGGGAGAAAGAGAGAGAGCGCAAAAGATAGGGGGAGAGAGAGAGAGCAAAAGAGAGGGGAGAGAGAGCAAAAAAGAGAGGGGGGAGAGAGAGGAAAAAAGAGGGGAGAGAGTGTAAAAGAGAGGACGAGAGGGGAGAGAGACCAAAAGAGAGGGGGGGGAGAGAGAGAGCAAAATAAAGGAGACAGAGTGCAAAATAAAGGGGGAGAGATCAAAAGAGAGGGGGAGAGAGATCAAAAGAGAGGGGGAGAGAGAGCAAAAGAGAGGGGGAGAAATAGCAAAAGAGAGGGGAGAGAGAGCAAAAGAGAGGGGAGAGCAAAAGAGAAGGGGGGAGAGAGCGCAAAAAAATGGGAGAGAGCGAGTAAAAGAGAGGGGGAGAGCGCAAAACGGAAAGGGAAGAGAGAAAGCAAAAGAGGGAGAGAGAGAGAGCAAAAGAGAGGGGGAGAGAGAGAGCAAAATAGAGGTGAGAGAGAGAGTGCAAAAGAGAGGGGGGAGAGAGCACAAACTAGAGGGGGAAGAGAGAGTGCAAGAGAGGGTTGAGAGAGAGCAAATGAGAAGGGAGAGAGAGAGATAGCAAAAGAGAGGGGGGAGAGAGCGCAAAAGAGACGGGGAGAGAGAGAGCAAAAGAGAGGGGGGAGAGAGAGAGAGAGCAAAAGAGAGGGGGGAGAGAGAGAGCAAAAGAGAGGGGGGATAGAGATAGAGCAAAAGAAAGAGTGGAGAGAGATAGCAAAAGAGAGGTTGGAGAGAGAGAGCGCAAAAGAGAGGGGGGAGAGAGAGAGCAAAAGAGAGGGGGAGAGAGAGAGCAAATTAGAGGGGGGGGCGAGAGAGCAAGGGGTGGGACCGCTGTACTGCAAAAAATGGCCTGTGTACACAGGCTTTAGGACTAGTCTGTAATAAAGAGTTTGACCTGTGTTCATAATAAACCAGCACCAACATGCAATGCATCTTAAAAATATCAATACAATGTATTATAAGAGATGGTTGTAAGAAATAAGTGAGATCCTTGGGAATCCATTGTGTATATATTATAGTAAGTGCAGCACAGACTGTGTGGCAGGTTCCAAATGACTTTAATTCTGGAGTTCTTTATGAACAATTGGAATAGGTTATTGCATCCCATTCAGTATCAGCACCTTCTTTATTCCATTTGGCAACTGTCTCTGTAATAGAGCTGCAGGTGATCTGAAAGACTTTGTTCATTTAATGATGTGAGTAACTGCTTATTACCCAAACAAACCACTTACAGGAAATACAGGGTAAAGTAACTGATGAATAACAGATGCAG
Source organism: Bombina bombina (assembly GCF_027579735.1). Taxonomy (NCBI): domain Eukaryota; kingdom Metazoa; phylum Chordata; class Amphibia; order Anura; family Bombinatoridae; genus Bombina; species Bombina bombina. The sequence continues at coordinate 790,726,937 of NC_069500.1, forward strand.
ATTTAAAAACGCATGTGGGAGATTCTTTCCTAATAAAATTCTGGCCAGGCACAGCCAGATGGCTTTATGTTTAAATCTATGAGCATTTTACTTGAGAGAAATTGCTTTGTGTATTTGTAGAGTGTTCATTTAAACAGATTGAGAGCATTATGACAAGTGGATGCAAAGTTATGGAACCCTGTATTTCCTTCATTTTAAAGAACATTTTATACTATATGTCACTGTAGTCTAGCAGGTACTATATTAGAGAGTTCAAAAAAATGTTTGTTTTAAATGGGCATGGAATGAAGTAAAAGACACAATCATGCACACACAAACACACACATACATATACACATAAACATGCACACACTTATGCACATAAATACACATGCACACACTTATGCACATGAATACACATGCACACACTTATGCACATAAATACACATGCACACACTTATGCACATGAATATACATGCACACACTTATGCACATGAATATACATGCACACACTTATGCACATGAATACACATGCACATGAACACACATGCACATGAACACAAATGCTCACACTTAAGCACATGAACACACATGCTCACACTTATGCACATGAATACACATGCTCACACTTATGCACATGAATATACATGCACACACTTATGCACATGAATATACATGCACACACTTATACACATGAATACACATGCACACACTTATGCACATGAATATACATGCACACACTTATGCACATGAATATACATGCACACACTTATACACATGAATATACATGCACACACTTATGCACATGAATACACATGCACACACTTATGCACATGAATACACATGCACACACTTATGCACATGAATACACATGCACACACTTATGCACATGAATACACATGCACACACTTATGCACATGAACACACATGCACACACTTATGCACATGAACACACATGCACACACTTATGCACATAAACACACATGCACACACTTATGCACATAAACACACATGCACACACTTATGCACATGAATACACATGCACACACACAAACAATCATGCACACACATATACAGATGCAAGCATACACAATTGCAAACACTAACACATACACACACATACTATTATAAATAGTGCACATACATGCATTTCCTTTAATTGCATTTTAAGTTTAAACAGCTTTCAATAAAAAAATAAGATATGCAATAAAATGACAGAAATGAAATATGTACTAAAAATAACCTTTTTTATTTACATTTTTTTTTTTTATTGAAAGCTGTTTAAACTTAAACTACAATTAAAGGAAATGCATGTATGTGCACTATTTATAATACTATCATTTGTATTGCCTGACAGGTACAGCTGCTTTTGTTAAACAAGTTTGAATTATCCTGTTTTATGTGTAAAATACACCTTTAAAACTCATACAACATTTAGGGGTATAATAAAGTTGTTCAGGAAATTATGTTTCTATTTCATTTAAGGGGTAAAATATTTAGAATATAATATTAATAAACTCAATATGTTCCATTTAGCTTGGCTATAGTTTCTCAAGTGTACAAGTCACATATGGAAATCTCTAAATACTGTTTGGTTAGTCTACATTCTGTACTTTTCTTCCTGACCCATCACCCATTCACAAATCTATGGTCATACACCTTTGTTTTTGTTTTTTGTTGTTTTTTTTAAATTCTCCTCTGTTCTCTACCTTTTTATTGCTCTGTACAGATCTCTATGCATGTAAAGGTACTTCTTTGAAAATTCAGGTTTTGCAGTGCTATAGTAATGAATGGGCGTGTACCTACCCAGAACCCCCTATAACTACCATTGATCTCAGTCTAAGATTTAGGGTTGCCAGGTGTCTTGTATTCAACCGCACAGTCCAGTATTTTAATAGGCTGTCCAGTAAAATATTCACAAAAATACTTGACACTAAAATGTCCACTGCTTTTTAAAAGTCCATTAGTGTTAGCTAAATGTAAATGGCCTTGTATGCCTGAACTCATTGCAAATATGAAGCAGAAAAAAGTGAGGGGCAGTCAACAGGGTCAAATCACTTCTGGCAACTAAAGAGGTAGAATTATTGATTTATATGTTACTGGCAGTCAAGAGGTAAAAAGACTGCTTAGTTTTAAAAACTATACATTGTGGGATCAAGACTGGGGGTTATGGTAGAGCTTTTGGGGAGCAATGTGTGACCCCAATTTACCATTATGCCCAGTGACCAACTGAATGTTCAGTATTTTTATGGATGACAGCTGACAACCCTACGTAGATTAGATTAACTTGGAATTTTAACTAATAAATAAATAGGCCTGTTTAGCGCTACAGTTTCTTTGAACATTTTTTTAAAAGAAAATTTGACTCCAGCGAGAAACACAATAATTACCTATATGCTCATGAGGTTGCCAAGTGGCCTCACTGTGACAAACTCATGTTAGAAATTCATTGAGCATCACTTTACCTATACTTTCTACAGATTAGTTAATGGGGCATATGTATCAAGCCCTGAATGGAGCTTGATGCCCCGTGTTTCTGGCGAGCCTGCAGGCTCGCCAGAAACAGCAGTTATGAAGCAGTGGTCACAAAGACTGCTGCTCCATAACCTGTCCGCCTGCTCTGAGCAGGCGGACAGACATCGCCGGAAATCAACCCGATCGAGTACGATCGGGTTGATTGACAACCCCCTGCTGGCGGACGATTGGCCCCGAGTCTGCAGGGGGCGGCGTTGCACCAGCAGCTCTTGTGAGCTGCTGGTGCAATGCTGAATACGGCGAGCAATAGCTCTCTTCAAAAATATCATCTTATTTTAATCCTTCAAAAGTGTTGGTTAGTGAGATTGTCCATCTTCACACTGGAATTTTAGTATTCTCCCTCTGTGACAAAAACAATGCACTTTTACAGATCATTTATATTGTTTTCTTCTTGACAAGCTATATTGTGCTTTCTAGTTGAAAATGCACTATTAAGAGGGGGAGCACGTCAGGATTTTTCACCTACACTAACCCCATAGGTGTGGAATTCATAAAGACTATATTGCCCATGTGAAGTATCTTCTTGTCTCACAGTCTTGTTTTGCTATTTCAAAGCCAACAATGTTCTCTCTATATTTTTTCTTATACTTTTTTTTTAAAGTTTGTGCATATATGAGAGTAAGCTTTTGATTTTTTTTGTTCTGTTAGGTTTTGCAGGAATTTTCTTGGTACCGGTAAACTTTATAGAGGAGTTTGTTCTATATACATCGATAAGTGAAGAGTTATGAGATAGATGCTGCTCCAATTTCGAGTTTTGAAGTTGCAGAGTTTTAGCTTCACAAACAGTTTTTTTTTAATCTAGCGCAATAGGCCCCATGTACTAAGGACCATGCAGACCAGGTTCTCGATTGAATGTGTAAATTCTTAGTAATTTTAATCTTCCACCTCAGAGTCAATATCAAATTCCATATGCATGTTAATAATTATGCTCCATAGCACTAGTCTACTTTTCATTAGACAAACTGGATAATTGCCTAGCGAGACCGTTGTTCCAAACGGTGCCTGTGAAACTTTGCAGACCAGTTTTGAGTGTATTTTTTTTTTTATAAATCTGGCAGTCTAGGTCAGCAGATTAGAGACTGCACATTATGGTATCCTATTCTAATATATATTTTGCCTTACTTGCATTGACAATATATTAAATATGCAAATACTGATTGTAATGTAATTTTAACTATTTGTGAAATGTATCTGCCAAACAAGTAAATACAGTCCCAAGAATATATACCAAAGAGAATAATATAACTAACATATACTTGTGTGTGTTTATACAAGACTGAATTTCATACCAGTATGAGTCTGCATGGCATGGAAAGGACATTTTAAGCTCCTGGTTGATTATACATTTAGCTAAGTCCTGTAAGATGAAACCGATAAACAAATCACTGATTTGAGGTTTCTGTTTTGGGGCAGATGCTGTAATTCCTGTATCTGGAAATCAGATCTAATTTTGGTATCCAATCACTCCCTGCTTAATCTGATCTTGCCTCAGGGACAGCTAGCTCACAGCACCATCTAATTACGGGGGCAGCATATGCTTTGTGTTACAGGCTCACAAAGGATAACCGCATTAAAGGGGCTGCTACGCTGCTGTGGTTACAAAATTACTTTATTGGCCCATGATCATCATTTCAATTTGCTTAACCCTTTGTTACCAGAAAGCTCAGCAAATCATTCCTACCCAATGTTAAAACATCTATTTGTTCTGTTTAGATTTATTAGGAGCCTTCATAAATTTGAAGCTAGCTTGTTTTATTTAAAGGAACACCATCCATGGGTATGCAAAAAAAAATTCTGGGTGAAGAGGGAGAAGAAATATGAAACACAAAGCAAAATCAGTGGCAACATGGGCAGCAGGATAATGTTGCTTGTTTACATTGACTGTCCTGAACAACATTCACATTCACGGATTGCACGAGCTCAAATGGCAGAGAGTTGCAATTAGTAGAGCTGTTTGGCCTACGATTCGTAGGGGTGACTAACCCCTAGGCCGGCACCTAGCGGGCATCACCTCCCCCATCCTAGGGCATCACTCTTCGCTCTCCCTGCCCGCTCTCTGGGCCCTGACCGACTGCCAGCTAGGGCATCAATCAACCAACCTAATAAGGCGACCTTCTCCAAGGAGTCATACAACATGCCAGAAACAGGTGGAAGGCTACAATTAAAGCCTGGACTTAAAAGGCTAGCTCACCCAAACCTACCCATGCCAGGGTATGACCCTATCAATTACCACTATAAGCCGCCACCTCTTCATCCAGGGACGGGCGGGGGGGAAAGCTCCCTTGAAATCTGGAAACCAGGAAACAAAAGAGGCTGGATCTACTGTAACCAGAACCTATAAAAGTAAGCAGAAACACCTGCCCCCACACTTGCAACAATGTAACAGACCTAGTACACTCCAGACTTCAAGTCTGTTATCCCTTAATTTTGTTACGGGCCCACTAGAGGGCTCCACTTTCATAAGAGATAGACTTCCTATTACGTCCTTATGTTAACTAGCGTAACTTTGATTAATAAACACACAACAACATGTTTTGGGCTAAAGACCGGTCACGGTCACGTTTATTATATAAATAAACTCCTTAATTACGGCTAAATATGCCAATCTAGGCAACTCTTTTTTTCAAATAAAATTAGAACTTGTCTCAAGTTCTTCAACTGGTGGCAGCATCTAACTACTAGTTTAACCCTACTGCCAGACGGCCAGGGCCCCACTCGTTGTCTGCAGCGTGGCATGGATTGCACGCACTCAAATGGCAGAGAGAGAGTTGCAATTAGTAGAGCTGTCTGGCCTACGATTCGTAAGGGGGAGTAACCCCTAGGTCGGCACCTAGCGGGCGTCGCCTCCCCATCCTAGGGCATCACTCTTCTCTCTCCCTGCCCGCTCTCTGGGCCCTGACTGACCGCCACAAGAGGAAAAACCCCTCTTGCTGCCACACCAACTGACTAGGCTCAACTCGATAACATAACCATATAAACTTTTTTTTTAAACTGAATAACAACAATTTTTCTATTTTTTTTCATACAACTGCTAAAAGTGCTTTTCGAATGTCCCTGAGGAAAATGTCCAACCCAACATCCGTCAGGTGGACGCCATCAGGGCGATAGAGAGCCTTGTTGTCAGCCGTTATCGCATCATGCATTATGACAAAGCTGCCTAACACCGTGACCGTTCTTCCCATTTCCCTGTTCACCTTTTTTCGCACATTGTATGCTGCCCTCTGTGTTACAATATCCCTCCAACACAGTCGTGCAACCACGTTGGACCACCCAATTTTTAAGACTTTGAAGCCAAGCGCACACCCAATGGAGATCTGACGCCATTTTCCTAATTAAGTTTAGAACTGGAACTGACCCCAGATCATTTCCTCCCAGGTGCAAAAAATTATGTGAGGTTGCCCCCACCTCCTATGAGCGTCCTGGAGAAGGGCTGGTAACTCGTCCCATGCTAAACCCCTGCAGCCCAGCCACCGAATGCTAGCTATGGATGAGGGGAATCCTAACTGGTGCCCGTCTGGTAAACGTAGAGCTCTGATGGACGCCCAATGCCCAAAGGAGTGCCCTAGTATCCAAATGCGTACCGGAGGGGAATTCCTGCCTGGAATAACAGGATAAACAAACTGAGCCACAAATGGTAATCCCTCACCAAGCATTAGAAGTTACAAAATTCCCCTCCTACTTAAGACAATAGTTAACATTTTGTCCCATGCAAACAAGTTTATTATTTTTGAGCGCCAGGCAATGGTAGAATATATAATTTGTATCTGCCTGATTTCCACCGTCCCAACCGCTCGTGGCTGCCCCTATCCTGAATGAATGGGAAGCTACCTTTGACGGGTCAAGGCCTAACTCCACATTAGCGAGCACCTTCCTAAACTGAAACACCAATAAGGATGAACTGTCTATGTCTATGAATAATTGCTGTGAGCCATGTTGCCGCACCTTACAATATTCCTCAAAATTCCGAACAGGACAACATTCAGGCATCTCATGTCTGGTCAGTGGGAGCCAAGCTTCCTTTCCCTCCTGATCATTGTTTTGATCTAGGGACCAACAGCATCAACCCATTTTCTGCTGGCCTGACGTGCTCCCATTTGATTCCCCCAGCAATGCCCGCTCTGGAGGAAGCAACTAATTCCCCTACTCTTAATGCTCCTGCAAAAGCAAATGAAAACGCTGTTTAGAAAAAGCAATGTTTCAAATGCTGATGAGCACACTACCTGTAACTTTCCCACCAGCTAACATAGATGTAGAGGTGTGATGGGCTCTCTATGATCCCCACCCTTTCAGGAACCGTCTTACCAGGAATGCACCTGAGAAATAGGCTATACCAAATGTCTTATTAAAGAAAGAGACTGCAGACAACCTACTCTGCACTGCTAACCTAGAAACTCCTTCCTTGCGCAAGCATGCCAACCATTCAAGCAAATGTACCTGTGTAGCTGAAGGAACTTTGAACCCCCGCTGCCTGGCAAAACTTTCCCATGTCCTCCAGTGGTTTTCATAAGTTCACCAAGTCTTGGGAGCCAAAGACGCCCGAACTAGGGGGATAATATTTTCCCAGCCACCGCCATCTGCCAAGGAAAATGTGGCAAGTTAGGCCTGTCTGTTCCACCTTGGGTGCAACCTTCCTAAACTGATCCCATTTAAACCTAGACAATGCATCAGCAATCACATTTTTTACCCCCGACATGTGACTAGCAGTGAAGTTATTATTCAACTGTAGGCAAGGCAGCACCAGGTGTCTCAAATATGTGACCGCCCTCTGGGATGATGCGGACAAATGATTTATGGTGTACACCACACTCATGTTATCCGACCAGAAAATAACTGCCTTATTGGCCAGTTTATGTCCCCACGGCTCAATTGACACAATAATTGGGAAAAGCTCCAACAGCGTCAAATTCTTTATGAGGCCTGCCGAAATCTAGTCTAATGGCCAAGTTGCTGTGCTCCATTCCCCGTGCAGTGATTGATTGGAAATAGAGTCCCTCCTCCATAAACAGATACTATTGAATTTCCTCAGAAATTCCTCCCAAACCCTCAGATCATCCCTCATCTCACTGGAAACCTTAATCTGTTTTCTCACCCCTCTTGGCCCCTGAAGCTGACATTCCAGTCTCCTATTAAAGATCCTCCCCATTGGTATCACCCTGCCAGCGAAATTCAACAGTCCCAGCAAGGACTGTAATTTCTTAAGGGAAATAAACTCCAAACTTGCCACCGACAGAACCACCTGCAGCAGGCGGTCAACCTTGTCCCGAGGAAGTCTACAAACTGCAGTCCGTGTGTCAATTTTAATACCTAAGAAAGTGAGACACGTGCCGGGGGCCCAGGTGTCTTATCCCCTGCCAAAGGTACCCCAAATCTACCCATCATATCCTGCATGATTGACATCATCTGTTCACATTCGTCTGAATCAGCCCTTCCCACTAGCAGAAAGTCATCCAAATAGTGGGCCATGGCCCCACCCCTGGACGCCTTCTGCACTATCCAGTGTAGAAAGGAACTAAAACTTTCAAACAGAGCACATGACAAAGAGCATCCCATGGGAAGATAGCTGTCCACATAAAACGCCCCTTCAAACTTCATACCCATAAGCCTAAAAGCTGACGGGTGCAGGAGGAGTAACCTAAAAGCTAACTCTATGTCCAGCTTCACCATCAAAGCTCCCGCACCCTTGCCCCTGATGATCGTTAGAAAGTCGTCAAAGGACTGGTAATGCACTGAACTTAACGATGGATCAATGGCATCATTCACAACGCTCCTTTTTGGGAAAGATAGGCGATGTATTAGCCTAAACTTTCCTGTGTCCTTTTTAGGCACAACCCCCAAAGGGGAAACTACTAGGTCATCAAATGGCCACTCCCAAAATGGGCCAGCCACCCTGCCCAATGCCACTTCTTTACCCAATTTGTCCCTAACCACGCCTGGGAATTCGTATGCAGAGGTTCAGGTTACGGTGAACCGTAGAACCTTCTACTTTACACCCCACTGGAATTCTGAACTCCTCTTCGAACCCTGACCTGGGCAGTCTAGCCGCCTCCTCATCAGGGTAGTGCACCAGCCATGGCATCATGGCCGCCGGCTTAAGAGGCGTTGGGGCCCTTGGGATCCTGAGTTCCAAAATGAAGGAGCGGGTTGCCCCCCATTTTCCTATGGAAGGTCATGTTGTATTCCTGCCATGCCCCCTCCTTAAACCTAGAGTGAATATCATCTATGGTATCCTCATATTTGAATAAATTGTGCCCCTGTTACTGCCATTCGTCCATATAGAAAGTCACCAGCACCCTAAAGCACCGCTGCTATTCCTTGTACGTTTCTGGCCGCTGCACTTTTTTGGGGCCTGTGCCATCCGCTGCTCTTTCTTTGGCCCTACCAGCCTCCGGCGAAAAGATACCACCGCCGCCCTAGCGCCTGATAGACCTATGCTAGCATCCTGCGTTAAAGGAACCACCTCACTGCCTACGGCGGGCGCAACTTTATCTTTTACCTGCGCAGCAACCAGATCATTTTAAACATTTCTTTTTGGCCCTTCCCCACTAAGCCTAATTAACCCTCACTCTCAGAGCCTGACTCACTGGAAGATGTACCTAATTCTCGTGTGCAGATGTGTGCAATAGGTACTCACCGCTGGGGGCCAGTGGGGGTGCAGCACCTGCTGACATTTGCTGTGGCGTGGAAATTGCAGCGGCAGGGGTAGTGACTGTAGGTGCTGAAGCCTCCTGCAGAGTCGACAATGCCGTTGTAGTAACTGGGCGATCCGCGGCCTCACCCTGCAAAAATAAAAGATTTTGGGGAGTACTCCGTGCAGATGATTGGGCCCCTGAGGGGCTCCCAGTGACATTTACGCCCAAACTTCCTGACACACACATCCCCAGGGCAGCCTCCACTGCCCTCCTGATCACCTCCTCGTTCATACAGTAATTTTGGCTTGACGCCATCATCATGCACACCAGATGCATTGCCATGCGCCATAAAAGTATTAGCATTCCTACTCCTATTTGCCAGATGCCATGTCTGTTACATTCATCCCTTCTGTGCCTACTAACATGCACTCTTGATCCACCACAGTTATCCCCTGTGGTTCCCTCTGCTTGTGCCTGCCTGTGCCACATTTTTTCCTCTCCTAGTTACTGCTCGTCTCCCCCCCAGGGTTTTTCCCGTAGCTTTTCGGCCCCCCTCCCATAAGGAGCCCCGCCCTCCGCACGGAGCCCCCCCAACTTACTAGGGATGGCTCTGTGAGAAGAACGACTTCTGCTCCGAGTCTAATTGTGGCCCAGCAAAGCCTGAAGACAGTGGATCACTGCCGCCCTGCCCCCCTACCTCGACTCCGTCGACACACACCACAGAGCTCCCTGGGGACAAAGTACCCCATGAAGGTCCTGGCCAATGCCAGGACTGAAGACAAAGCCACGGGAGGCAGAGCCTGCAGCCACTGCCACAATGCCTCCACGGCAGCGGCTGTGGTCGATTTTAGAAGGGGGGGCTTGTCGGGACCTAGCTGGAAGGGTAGGTGCTACCACATCTTCCGACTCAGATCCACCGCTTCCTCTTGCAGATACCCACATGCCAGGCACCTCCTGCACGACCTCACGGTAACGCTTAGGTGACACCAACTTACTCTTGGAACGCTCCATCTCTGGATCACCGAAGAATAGAAGGAAAGCTCCCTTGAAGTCTGGAAACCAGGAACAAAAGAGGCCGGATCCACTGCAACCAGAACCTATAAATGTAAGCAGAAACACCCATCCCTACACTTGCAACAATGTAACAGACCTAGTACACTCCAAACTTCAAGTCCGTTATCCCTTAATTTTGTTACAGGACCACTAGAGGGCCCTCCACTTCCATTGGTTTAGATACAAGGAGCTTAATTCAAGATGATACATTTGTCTCAAATATTTCCACCATTCTGTACATCCAAGTTCCATTCCGTTTGAATGGAGGCGGACTCTGAAAACTGTGTCTTCAGTTCATGCTGACCTGGAACTTAGATCTGCATATATCCATCTGGTCAGCTAATTGTGGACCCAATTCACCCTAAATTTATTAATTTCCCTTAGAAATAGGCAGTAAACCCTGGTTCTAAGGATCATTCTAGGCCATAAAATATTGTGGTGCAAAATGTTGACCTGTGGACATCTTCTATTCCTGCCTTGTTTTTTAAACCACTGCATCCTCCATTGGCTTTCTCTTTGCTCTGCACAAATCACTGGACAAAAAAAAACATACTGACTATAACAAGGAATTTAAATCAAATACTTTGTTCATACCCTTTGGGTACAGATTATCCAACCTCTCAATCCATTTGGATTTGTTTTTATAATAAACCATCAGACAGTAAATGTCAATTTTTAAATCTTTTTTTCTGTAGTGTATAACTTTAAATGCATCCTTGATGTATAAATAATATGCAGAACTGCCTTTTGATATAAAAAATAAAACGTATTTGAATATGCCTCCAGGCCAATTCTCTCCAAGCTGTCCTAAGCCACAGCATATTTTTTCTCCGTCTGTGCCAAGGTGGTTCAGCCAATAAAAAGTTAACTGATTGCCGTGTTCAATTACAAGAGTGCTTGCTCCTGCATGGCTGCCAGACTGCACACATCCAGATTTAATTCACTGTTAACATGAGTGTGCCAGGGGGAAGCTTGGTTGTGTGCAGTCTGACAGCCAGACAGGTGCAAGCACTCTTGTATTCGAACAGGGAAATCGGTAATCTTTTTATTGGAATGGTGGCTAAAAGGATAATTAAATACAGTAGAAATGCATAATCAACAAGTGCATAATAAAACGAAAAATATATATTTTCTTACAAATTTCAAAATGTTCTTTCACTTGTTGGCCCTCTGTATTATGTGTAGGGATGGGTGAATATTTCGTAACATTTGAAATTTAAAACAGATTTTTAAACATTTTTGTTTTTTGAATGTTTATGAAACATTCTAACATTCAAATTTGTAATATTGGTATTCAAATTTTAATTAACATTCGGTAATATCAGTTCAAATATTCAAATTGTATGCTTATTTTCAAAAATATAATTTTAAAAAGCTGATTCGAAATAATGCAAATCCATTTAGATTTCAAATGTTCATAATATATTGAATATACACATTCGAAATTCAAAATATTTAAACTATTATGAACATTTAAAATCAAAAGCAACATTCAAATTCATAAGCAACATTTAAAAATCAAAAATAACATTAGATTTTCAAATTTTAAAGAATTTTCATTCTTATCGATATTCGATTGTGTAAAACAAATATCCAAACGAATATTCGTTCTACTAATTGAATTTCGATTTAGCCACAGTCGCCCATCCCTAATCAAGTAACAGCCATTATCCAATCACAGACTCATATAAATATTCTTACAGATGCTTGTTCTGTCTGAATCATTAAGTTTAATTTTTACCTTAGTGTCCCTCTAAGATGTGTTTGTGAGAGATAATAAGCCCCACATGATTCTTGGTTGTTAGGCAGTAATGCAACTGATATGACTAGCTTTATAAACATTTATCAAATATTAGTGTAAGTGACTATGGGGCATATTTATCAAGCTCCTCATGGAGTTTGATGCCCCTTCACAAACAGAAGTTATGAATCAGCGGTCTAAAGACCGCTGCTCCATAACTTGTCCATAACTTGCTCTGAGGTCGCGGACAGAAATCAACCCGATCGAATACGATCGGATTGATTGACACCCCCTGCTAGCAGCTGATTGGCAAGAACTGCTGGTGCAATAAAAAATGCAGAGAGTGGGGGGGCGGAGCCGACTACCAAGATGGAAAGTCGCATTTAGGAGAAGCTCCGTGTGATAGTTTACATTGGGACCAGATAAGCATGTAATCCATCGCACTTTTTGGCCCTTATTAGACTGATACCCCTTCATAATCAGCACTGCTGCTGCAGATCACAAAAAAAAAAGAGGAGTAAGACCCTGTACCGGAGCCACTCAGACACCGGAGTTACATCCAGACCACGCCGGAGACGGGCCCACTCATTACCCGCAACAGGTGAAGCTGCAGATCATCAGTGTCCCGCTCCGGACTACAAGTAAGACTTTGTTAAAGGCCACCTTAGCATCTGCACCTTAACTTGCACTAAGACACCGGGTGGGGCCCGAAACTAGATTCACACGCCATCTTAGACTGCAGCAGCTCTCAGTGAAAGCGCACGCAGCGCATACATTTTTGCTCAGGGGTACAGCGTAAGGGCCTTAAAACTTATGGACTTTGCTCATGAAGTAAACACTTACTTGGGACATTCTTGCTAATCGGATAGTAAGTAAGAAAAAGCACTTTTTACGACCTAATCTGCACACGTGGCTTGATGCGACACAAATAGTTTTGCACCCTGCCTTCAGATCACTAAATTTGGAGTCGCATTTGAATCTCAATGGGACACAAACCTCATTAAAGGCACAAACAATCGAAGTGATTCAAGTTAGCAATAACCGTATAGACTCACTGGAAATCTTATCACCCCCACTAGGCCGCAAGCTGCAAACATATAAACAGCACAGATTACGCGCCAAGTTGCACGGCATCACTAGTATCACAGGATGTCTTCAAAGCGGCTCACAAAAGGGGACAAAGCAGCAAAATCCACTTCAGCTGCAAGCACCAAATTGAACACCTATTTTAAAGCTTTAACCACCTCACAGCACTCCGATGCAGAATTAGATGAAGAGGCAGGAGAAATGTCTACAAACACATCCCCTAAATCAACAACATCAGAGAAAAGTGCCCCATTGACAAGGGCTGATATAGATTCTTTACCAACCAAAGCAGACTTTAATACCCTACTGCATCAAGTTGCAAAGATTGTAAAGGATGGCTTGGCAGAAGTCAGGAAAGATTTAGTAGATATGGGGGAGAGAATTGAATATATAGAAGAGCAAGCAAATGACACCAATAATGTATTAGATGGTCACTCTAGATGCCTCTCGATACAAGACATTGAAATTCAGCAATTAAAGAGCCACCTGGAGGACCTAGACAATAGGGGGAGACGGCAGAACCTGAGAATTAGAGGAGTACCTGAGAATGTCACACAGGATCTCACCCCACAATACCTGCAAAGACTTTTTCATTTTCTAACAAAAGATAACACTGCACCCCCATACCAGCTAGACAGAGCTCATAGGGCTCTTAGACCCAAACCGGGAGATGCTGACCCCCCACGGGATATAATCATTAAATTTCATCAATACCAAGATAAAGAACTGGTCGCGCAAGCAGCGAGGAAAGCATCTCCCCTCAGCTTCGAAGGTCACACAATACAAATCTATGCAGACCTTAGTCCTATGACCCTGAATAACAGAAAAGAAGCCAGGTACCTCACCGAACACCTGCGAGAACTGGAGATTCCCTATAGGTGGGGATTCCCCTTCTGCTTAAGAGTAAACAAAGGAAACAAAGTTGCCACTTATAAATCCACTGAGGATCTTGAAGAATTCTGCAAATTGATTGACATTCCACTGCCTACCCTACCATCAATACACAAGAAATCCCTTACAGGAACCAACCTAACAGGGGAGACGCAGCTTCCACAGCGGCCCCATTGGCAAAAGGTCAACCGGAAAAGAACAAGAAACCAGACCCCACCAATACAGAATAACTCGAAAATGGTGGAGGACACCTGATTAATTAGGTGCAAGACCTAAAAACAAGGACGTTCGTCCAAAATGAGAGCTCACCCTCCATCAGAAGGACTTTAAATTGAGAGTATTAAGACCTAGCCGAGACCACATATACCTGTAGCATGTGGAATTCAAGAATCTAATAATAACTGTTTCCCTGTAGAAGCTAGATGAATACTGAGCTAATTCTATAAACCTCACAAGATATGCATGTAACATAGAATTCATTTACTGTTCATTTCCCAATGTGAATGTTGAGATTATTTCAATTTCTATCCACCCCCTACCTAGTTTAATTTAGACACTACTGTGTTTAAAGATCAAGATATGTTATTTGTTGTTGATAGCTTTGTTATGTTATCATTGATTTTTCTTGTTATTGTTGTTCTGTTTTTAAGAAGTCAGCAAACGATTCCTCAGAGATACTATTCCCACATAGGTGTTTCAACTGTTCATGAAGGCATTAGAAAATCTAGTAAGCCCGGATATAGAGAAAGCAGCGGTAAGTCTCGTACTTTTCTGGGGGCGGGGGGGGCTGGCCTACACCACAACACAGTACACGCCAACAAACCAACCGATAAGCAAAACCATTCAGATCTAGTAGATTATGGCTCATAAACAGTTAGTGTTGCTGTCCCAAAACTGTAGAGGCCTTAACTCTCCCACAAAGAGGTCTATAGCCCTTAACCACTTCCGTAAACTTAAGGGTGACATCATTTTCATCCAAGAAACCCATTTTCTGGGATCTCATGCCCCAAAATTTAAATCAATAGATTACCCTTTGGGTTTCTTTAATGACAACCCAAACAAGAAGATAGCGGGAGTTGGGGTCTTGTTCAATAAGAATGTCCCCTTTCAATTATTAGATAAATATGTAGACAGAGAAGGCAGATTCCTTATACTGAGAGGTTCTATATTCGAAACGCCAGTCACATTGGCTTGTGTTTACGCTCCCAACGTGAAACAAGCAAGGTTTATTAGGAGGGTATGTGAAAAACTCCTCGAACTCAAGACGGGAATATTAATAGTGGGTGGTGACCTGAATGTACCCCTAGAACCGAAAATAGATAGCTCAGCTTCTAGTTCAAAGGGACCCCACAATGTCAGCATAAATGTCGCAGACAGCCTTAAATCAGTATCTCTAGTGGATGTATGGAGACTACAGCATGCACGCTCCAGAGACTTTACCTTTTACTCATTTGCAAAGAAATCATACTCTCGAATAGACTACCTGTTGTTAGAACACAGTCATCTCACTTTAGCAACCCACACAGAAATCACCCCGGCAGCTTGGTCTGACCATGCGACTGTACTCTTAGAGATGGACTGGCCTACTAAACCTCTGAGACACTCATTTTGGAGAATAGATGACTCACAACTCCACGACCCTGTGATAGTAAAGGACATTAGGGTTAAACTGGAAGAATACTTTACTCATAATTCTGACTCAGTAGATACGAAGGGTGTCCTATGGGAAGCTCATAAAGCGGTAATAAGAGGCAATCTTATTAGCCACAGCATTAGATTAAAGAAACTCCATAACCTGACTTACAAAGAACTAGCGGCAGACTTACACAGAGCAGAAAACAATCATAAACAGACCCCTGCTGACGATAGGTCCCTCACTAAATTAACAGAGGCTAGACTAGCATTTAACTCATATCTAACCAAAGTAGCTCATAGGAAGGCATTATTCTTAAACAAGGTGTATTTCCAGGGAGGGAATAGAGCGGGAGCATTATTAGCAAAGGCCCTACATAAAAAGACAGCCAAACACCATATTTTCACAATAAAAGACAGCTATGGAAATAACACCCATAAGAGTCCAGAGATAGCGGAAGTCTTCAGGCGCTTCTATGACAACATCTATAACCTAGATAGGTCCCTGCCTTCCCCAAATGCAATAGATATAGACAACTATTTGAGGTCAATAGACCTCCCAAGACTAAGCGAACAACAAAAAATGGTACTAGAGGAACCAATTACAATACAAGAAATCCTTCAGGCTATTAAATCTCTGCCTACAGGAAAGAGCCCTGGGCCAGATGGCCTATCGAATAAATATTACAAAACATTTAGTACGGTACTAGCGCCCCACCTGCTCTCACTGTTCCAAGCCATTGATGAAAGAGAACAATTTCCCACCCTAACAAAAGAAGCGCATATTGCAGTGATACCGAAGCTAGAAAACCTATCAGATACCCCATCTAAATTTAGACCAATATCCCTCCTAAATACGGACTTGAAAATCTACGCGAAAATCCTGGCAACTAGAATCAGTGCCTTCCTCCCATCCTTAATACATACAGATCAGGTTGGGTTTGTCCCTGGCAGAGAAGCCAGGGACAACACCATAAGAGCTTTACAGTTAATAGAATATGCTAAGACACAGGGATTAAGCTCCATATTATTAACGTCTGACGCAGAAAAGGCGTTTGACCGCCTTAACTGGTCTTTTCTATTTGCCACCCTAGAAAAATTTGGCTTTGGAAAATTAATAATAAACAGAATCCAGTCAATGTACCTTAAACCAACAGCAAAGATTAAAGTAAATGGTGTATTGTCTGATTCCTTTCAGATAGGAAATGGGACAAGGCAAGGATGCCCTTTGTCTCCCTTACTATTCGTGCTGAGCATTGAGACACTGGCAGCGCGTATAAGACAGAATGAGCAAATTAAGGGGATATCTTTGGGTCCTAACAACTACAAGGTCTCGCTTTACGCGGATGATGTACTGCTCTCTCTTACCTCCCCAGACACATCCCTTCCCGCGGTGACAGAGGAGTTTAGGGAATTTGGTAAACTATCGTTCTTCTCAATTAATCACCAAAAGTCTGAGATATTAAACATAAATTTAACGGAAAAGGAGTTAGACTCGCTAATGAGGGACTGTCCCTACCAACTGCAACCCAAGACAATTAAATATCTAGGAATAAACCTAACGCCCAGAAATAAGCTTTTGTTTAGTGCTAATTTTAAATCACTCTATAACAACACACAGTCTGACCTGAAGGACTGGGGGTCGAAGCCCATCTCTTGGTGGGGGAGGATTCAAACATTGAAAATGACAGCTCTCCCCAGAATCTTGTATATTATGCAAGCACTACCAATACATCTTCCACACAACTTTCTCAAGCAATTGCAGGCTTTACTAAATAAATATGTTTGGGGCTCGATAAAACCTCGAGTAGATAGGAATACTCTCTACAAAACTCTAGCGACCGGGGGGGTGGGACTTCCTTGCATAGCGACATATTATAGATCAATAGGAGTACAGAGGGTATTGGATTGGAACAGGAACGAGGCTACAAAGGCTTGGATAACGATTGACTCCCACATACTGAAAACCCCGCAAGTGGGATCCCTGTGCTGGATTCCCAAGTCACATAGACCAGTAGCGACTACCACCTTCAAATTCTACACCTCAGTATTTACGATTTGGGATGAGGTCCTGAGGACTTGCCCTTCCATCTCAACATTGAGATCACCCCTGACCCCAGTGTCCCCGAACGCAGAATTCTTGGGTGGCATGGACTATAGCCTGGTAAACAAAACTCTAGACGAGATTGGATACACGATACCCATACATAAGGTTTTGAACGGACAGAGACTTAAAGACAGACAAGAACTAGGGGACATCCTGAATGGGGCTTTTGCAAGCTGGTTAAAATATGGACAACTGCGACACCTTTTTGACAAGTCTGAGCATAAGCCTGACTGGACGAGACCTATGACCCGCTTTGAGACCATATGCACTGCTCAAGGCCCCCTACGACACACATTATCATTAGCAAAATCCATATTACAGGGAGACGGCAGGGTTACACGACCGTCATATACAAACAAATGGCAGCAAGACCTAAATATTGCCCTAGAGGACAAAGAATGGAGCAGGATTTATGCTCTGGTGAAGAAATCATCATCATCCACTAGAATTTTAGAGCTCAATTATAAGTTATTGTCCAGGTGGTACCTGACACCATCACGCCTTAAAAGTATATACCCAAATTCATCCGATCTCTGCTGGAGGGGATGCAGCTTCAGGGGAACTATGTCCCATATGTGGTGGGACTGCCCCGTGGTCAGGCCATTTTGGCAGGAGATAGAACTCTTTTTTAGACAACTATTGGATGACACATTTACACTAACCCCCGTTATTGCACTATTGAATGCCCTCCCCAGAAACATATGCCAACTTAGACAAAAGGTGATCCAGTTCTCCCTGAACTCAGCCAGGTCTTTGATAGCTAGCAAGTGGAAAACCCCTGTAAAGCCTACAGTGCAGGAGTGGCTGAAACATGTAGATGACACTCTACTTCTAGAGGAATACAGTTATTTTAAAACACAAAGAAAGGCCTTATTTCTAGACATCAAATTATATTGGGATCTAACAAAAGCAAGTTTCACACACTCACGGCTGGCCGAGCCCCCAACGCCCCCAGGGCGAGAAAAGATGATAGACTCAGGGAGGTAATTAATCACCCCAGTAGAAGTATTAATGTCAGACTGTAAACTATGATACTAATGAGCACATTGCCATCATATTGACCGCCCAGTCTATATTTATACCGGGATAGATGTATTTCAGAAAGTACTTTTTATACGTTAAGCTAATGTGTTTTATATCGCTAAGTTCAGTAGAGGGATTTATAATAAATTGTAGACTTTGACACTACTGTGCACACTGCCTTCAAAATGCCCACCTAGGCTATGTCTACACCAGGAAAGATGTATCTCAAAAGTAATTGCTGTATGTTAAGCTGACATGACTCATGTTATTAAGTTAAATGTTTTAAGATGTATTTTTGTGAAAACCAATAAAACTTTTTGAAAACAAAAAAAAAATGCAGAGAGTGTATGCTAAATGCCGACAGCGTATTGATAAATATGCCCCTATATATTGCCAAATGTAATTTCTTCGTCTCCCATCAGGGTCACTGTTAATGCAATAAACTTTTTTTTGTCAGTTATTTCATGACAGACTGAAAGGTTTCTAGCTTAGGGCTTGATTAGAAGTGGCATAGTAATATTAGCGCAGGACGCGATAAGCAAAGACGAGACCAAGCTAACAGGCATAATAAAAATAAACTGTTGCGTTCAAGCAGAAACAAAATTTGTGCTTAGTGTATTTAGAGTGGCTGAAGACCTAGCGTAAAGTGTAAAAAAAATGTTCATCAAAAACACATTAAAATAAACTATTAGACACATATATACACTTTTTGATAAAAAATATTTTAAATAAATATTACAACTTTTTTAGAAGGGTTAAAAGGCATATGGTATCTGGCAAGGTATTTGACTGGAAAGAGCTATAATTTATATAAATATATAAACTTTTGAGTCCTTTCACTTTTGAGCCCTTTCCACTCAAATACCTAGAAACACCTAGAAATACAATTTTAATGTGCTTTTAATATAAATACTATACATTCCAAAGTTCTTCACATAGAAGAAAATGTGGACTGCACTCTCAAACTGGACTGGGTACAATTTCTATGAACATCCAAAATGCACAGTCCTGGGTGTTCAATGGCACTCACAGGTAGCTGCACAAGTCTGGGTGCAAAGCCTATAGAGAAAATTACAAAATAAATTAATA
Organism: Bombina bombina; assembly: GCF_027579735.1. Taxonomy (NCBI): domain Eukaryota; kingdom Metazoa; phylum Chordata; class Amphibia; order Anura; family Bombinatoridae; genus Bombina; species Bombina bombina. Next base: position 790,746,702 of record NC_069500.1, read on the forward strand.
CAACACACAGAGGAATTCTGGCACTCACTTGTAAGTACACAGCTAAGATTAAAAAGAAAAAATGGAAGAGTTAGTTGCCGCATCTGGCCAAATGGGTCAAATCCAGGAACCACATCAAGGTCCTTCCAGTCCTGGGTCCCTAATACAGCCAAACAATACATGCTCTCAATCAAACAAACTGGAACTTGTCTGGGGTTAACTGACAGAGGCTCTGGGGACTGTGCAGGTACTTGTGAGTGCCATTAAGCACCCAGGGCTGTGCATTTTGCAGGGTCATAGAATGTGTCTCCGGTCAAGCTTGAGAGTGCAGTGTTTTGTATGTGTCTAGGGGGATTACATAAGCCTGTGCACCCTTGGGTGATTCCCAGTTTCTTTGATTGAGAGCATGCAATTTTTGGCTGTATTAGGGACAGGAAAGAGACATTGACAGAAGAGGGGAGAGTAGAAGGAGCGCCACAGAGGCTTTAGTACATATATAAGTAGGATATGAATTTAGCGATCATGTTGGGACTGAACAAAATAGGAAGGTGAAATAACAGTGGATTGGGTATAAAAAGTTATTATTATGGTTCCAACCTAACCTATATGTCCCTATAAAATAAATTGAGATTTAGCCAGTAGTAAAATAACTCAGATGGCGTGTGTATAAATCTTTTCAATTTGATTCTTTAGTTGATAAATCGTTAAAAATGGAGTTAATAGAATTCAATTTGGACTAGTTATAGAATAACTCAGAGGGAGTATGTGATAAATCTATTCATTTCAATTTTTACTGAAAAATGACAGAGTTTTTAAAATCACAACTCGGATACATTAAAATTCTAAGCACAATTGAAACAGATAAATAAATAAGCACAATGCGGATACAGTAAAATAATGAGCACAGTTTAAAAAATTATGAATAAAAACTGCAGAGGTGATTTACCAGCTAATCAAATGGAAAAAACGGAATAATGCTACAAATGTCAATGTCTGTGTCGTAGTGGTAAGTAAAGTTAGTGAGAAAGACTGATAGTAGGCTACTAAGAACTTATTGAATAGAATAATAAGTGAATTGATCTTAATTGGTCTAGCAGCCTAAGTGGCTTATGTGATACAAATCGATATTGTGATATATTAAAGGCAGTGGATATATGTAAGACTAAAATAGTGAAAGAACAAAATGGCCAAAATAACATGATCGGTCAGTTGATAAAAAGGGAAGGGTAGGGTATTAGAGGGGGGGGGGAGATAAGAAAAGAATATCTCCTGTTAAGTAGTGATGTCGCGAACCCAAAATTTTCGGTTCGATAACGGCGGACTCAAACTTCCGGTATTGTTCGCGAATGCGCGAACCGCCATTGAATTCAATAGGCAGGCGAACTTTAAAACCTACAAAGACTCTTTCTGGCTACAATAGTGATGGAAAAGATGTTTCAAGGGTACTAACACCTGGACTGTCGCATGCTGGAGGGGGATCCCTGGCAAAACTCCCATGGAAAATTACATAGTTTATGCAGAGTCTACTTTTAAGCCATAATGGGCCTAAATCAACTAACATTCCCAAAGTGGCTGTCTCAAAACTTCCCGGACAGAAGATAGATTGATAGATAGGATAGATAGATAGATAGATAGATAGATATACATAGATTGATAGTTAGATAGAATCGATAGAAGAGAAATAGATTGATTTGTTAGATATATAATTACCCTGATAAAGTCTAATAATTAAACATGCGTTCTTGGACCCAGCTAGCTTGTGTTAATTAGTACTTTTCTTAGCACTTTAATCCCTGTTTCCCCCCCCCCCCCCTATCGGGGGTGTTCTATATGGCCTGCCTGATTACCCTGAAAAAATATAATAATAAGATATGCGGTCTGGTACCTATTTTAACTAGGTTGTGTTTTAAGTACTACCATTCTTAGCACTTTAATCTCTGTAACTCCCCCTATTTGGTGAGGTCTGGATGATTACCCATACAAAATATAATAATAAGACATCTGCTCTTGGTCTGCGACCCATGGTAACTATGTTGTGTTAATTAGTAATGTCCTTCGCATTTTAATAGCTGTTACTCATACTCACCCTATCGGTGGAGGTCTATATGGCCTACATGATTACCCTTACAAAATATAATAACCAAACATATGCTCTGGGACCCATGGTAAGTAGGTTGTATTAAGTAGTACTGTTCTTTGCAGTTTAATACCTGTTACAACACCAAATGGTGGCAGGTCTATCTGGCCTTCATGATTAGCTGCACCCAAACCCAAAAAAAAGCCGAGTGGTCTTAGACTAACACCCATGGCTAACTCGGTTGTTTCAATTAGTACTATTCTTAGCACTTTCATCCCTGTTACGGGTGGTCTACATGGCCATCATGATTAGCCGAACAAAATACTACAATCCAACCTTTGCTCAGTCTTCATAGGCCCTTCATTGGCTGTATTTTGATAGTACAGTTCTTATTATTTTTATAGCTGATACAACATCGAATGGTGGCAGCTCTATATGGCCTGCATGATTAGCCGCACCCAATACAAAAATAAATCCAAGCGGTCTTGGATTAACACCCATGGCTAACTCTGTTGTTTCAAGTAGTACTATTCTTAGCACTTTCATCTCATCATCCCTGTTACTTCCAGGACTCTCTGTGGTGGTCTACATGGCCATCATGATTAGCCTAACCAAATACTACAATCCAACCTTGGCTCAGTCTTCCTAAGGCCCTTCATTGGCTGTATTTTGGTAGTACTGTTCTTATTAGTTTAATAGCTGATACGACACCGAATGGTGGCAGCTCTATATGGCCTGCATGAATAGCCGCACCCAAAGCCAAAAAAAAGCCAAGCGGTTTTCCACTAACACCCATGGCTAACTCTGTTGTTTCAAGTTCTACTATTCTTAGCTCTTTCATCTCATCCCTGTTACTTCCAGGACTCTCAGTGGTGGTGGTCTACATGGCCATCATGATTACCCTCACCAAAATATAACAGCAATACGTGCATGCAGGGAACCATGGTAAGCTTACTTCCTTTTGCAAAATAGAGTATAACAGTTGCAGGCAGAGGTTCTGACCCTGCATTATGGCTGCACCTCTCTCGTATGCAACGAGCTGGCCTGCCTAAAAAGAGGAGCAAGGCTGTACAGGTTGTTCTCCTTCAGCCGTTTTATATGCTGTCCCACGGCCACGACCCTCAACAACCACAACAGAATGAAACACCACATATGCCATCCTTTTGAACAACAGAGTACAGGTATGGCATTGATTTTAGTTACATGGCGATATTTATTATGAACCGTGAAATTGAAAACAAAAACATGATTGGACACCAAGTACAGTACAGGTCGTTCTCCTTCGGCCTTTTTAGAATAGTTTTCCGGACCCCCAACAAAAACAACAGCAGGAAAGAGGACATATGGCATCCTTTTGAACAATAGATGACAGGTAAGGCATAGATTTTACAAAGCCGTAGATAATTTTTTTGCAACTGTGAAATAAAAAAAAACATTGATTGGACACCCAGAACACTTCTTTATCCTTAGGCCTTTTTAATAAGAGGGTCCCGGAGCCTCAACCGAAACAACAGCATGAAAGAGGACATATGTCATCCTTTTGAATAATAGATTACAGGAAAGGCATTGATTTTAGAATCACAGAGATCATTTATATGACCCGGGAAATAGAAAAAATCATTGATTAGACACCCAGTACACTTATTTATTCTCAGGCCTTTTTAATAAGAGGGTCCCGGAGCCTCAACCGAAACAACAGCATGAAAGAGGACATATGTCATCCTTTTGAATAATAGATTACAGGAATGGCATTGATTTTAGAATCACAGAGATCATTTATATGACCCGGGAAATAGAAAAAAAACATTGATTAGACACCCAGTACACTTATTTATCCTCAGGCCTTTTTAATAAGAGGGTCCCGGAGCCTCAACCGAAACAACAGCATGAAAGAGGACATATGTCATCCTTTTGAATAATAGATTACAGGAAAGGCATTGATTTTAGAATCCCAGAGCTCATTTATGTGACCCGGGAAATAGAAAAAAACATTGATTAGACACCCAGTACACTTATTTATTCTTAGGCCTTTTTAATAAGAGAGTCCCGGAGCCTCAACCGAAACAACAGCATGAAAAAGGACATATGTCATTATTTTGAATAATAGATTACAGGAAAGGCATTGATTTTAGAATCACAGAGATCATTTATATGACCCGGGAAATAGAAAAAATCATTGATTAGACACCCAGTACACTTATTTATTCTCAGGCCTTTTTAATAAGAGGGTCCCGGAGCCTCAACCGAAACAACAGCATGAAAGAGGACATATGTCATCCTTTTGAATAATAGATTACAGGAAAGGCATTGATTTTAGAATCCCAGAGATCATTTATATGACCCGGGAAATAGAAAAAAACATTGATTAGACACCCAGTACACTCATTTATTCTTAGGCCTTTTTAATAAGAGGGTCCCGGAGCCTCAACCGAAACAACAGCATGAAAGAGGACATATGTCATCCTTTTGAATAATAGATTACAGGAAAGGCATTGATTTTAGAATCCCAGAGATCATTTATATGACCCGGGAAATAGAAAAAAACATTGATTAGACACCCAGTACACTTATTTATCCTCAGGCCTTTTTAATAAGAGGGTCCCGGAGCCTCAACCAAAACAACAGCATGAAAGAGGAGATATGTCATCCTTTTGAATAATAGATTACAGGAAAGGCATTGATTTTAGAATCCCAGAGATCATTTATATGACCCGGGAAATAGAAAAAAACATTGATTAGACACCCGTTGCACTTATTTATCCTCAGGCCTTTTTAATAAGAGGGTCCCGGAGCCTCAACCGAAACAACAGCATGAAAGAGGACATATGTCATCCTTTTGAATAATAGATTACAGGAAAGGCATTGATTTTAAAATCACAGAGATCATTTATATGACCCGGGAAATAGAAAAAATCATTGATTAGACACCCAGTACACTTATTTATTCTCAGGACTTTTTAATAAGAGGTTCCTGGAGCCTCAACCGAAACAACAGCATGAAAGAGGACATATGTCATCCTTTTGAATAATAGATTACAGGAAAGGCATTGATTTTAGAATCCTAGAGATCATTTATATGACCCGGGAAATAGAAAAAAACATTGATTAGACACCCAGTACACTTATTTATTCTTAGGCCTTTTTAATAAGAGGGTCCCGGAGCCTCAACCGAAACAACAGCATGAAAGAGGACATATGTCATCCTTTTGAATAATAGATTACAGGAAAGGCATTGATTTTAGAATCCCAGAGATCATTTATATGACCCGGGAAATAGAAAAAAACATTGATTAGACACCCAGTACACTTATTTATCCTCAGGCCTTTTTAATAAGAGGGTCCCGGAGCCTCAACCAAAACAACAGCATGAAAGAGGAGATAGGTCATCCTTTTGAATAATAGATTACAGGAAAGGCATTGATTTTAGAATCCCAGAGATCATTTATATGACCCGGGAAATAGAAAAAAACATTGATTAGACACCCGTTACACTTATTTATCCTCAGGCCTTTTTAATAAGAGGGTCCCGGAGCCTCAACCGAAAGAACAGCATGACTCACTCCAGGTCGTTCTCCTTCAGCTTTTTTATAAGAGGGTCCAGCACCCTCAACAGAAACTACTGCAGGAAACACCACCACATATGCCATCCTTTTGCACAAGCGAGTACAGGTATGGCATCCATTTTAGAAACCCAGAGATAATTGAGACGAACCAGGAACATTTTTCTAAAAATTTGATGGGCCACCCATTACAGGTCGTTCTCCTTCAGCCTTTTTATACCATGGGCCACGACCCGCAACAGGCACAACAGCATGAAACACCACATATGCCACCCTTTTGCACAATAGAGTATAGGTATGGCATAGATCAGTGGTTCTCAACCAAAGTGACCTCAAGGCCCGGTAAATTTTAGCTGGACATGTCCAGGGCCCGGTAGTTTTATTTTTATATATATATATATATATATATATATATATATATATAGTAAGCAGCAGGGATTTGCCCTATCCGTAACTAAGCAGTTCAATGTGGGTTTAGTGGGGGCCCTGGAGTGTGGGGGTCCTGCCGAGGGTCTGTCGCTGTGAGGGACATGGAGTGTGAGGTCTGGCCCTGAAGGTTGGGGCCCTTTCTTTGGCCCTTAATGTTGGGGGTCCTGGCTCTGGAGGTTGATGGGCCTGTTGGGGTTAGGGCAGGGAGGCTACCATGTTCATTTGCATAAATTTGAATACATTTGGGTCAGTGTGAGACAGTTTTCCTGGGGCCTTGATTGGTCTCAGTCTGCCCCTTGTGTGCAGTGGGGTAAGAGTGTGCAGTGGGGGCATGACAGGTCAGGGCCCACCAGCAGGGCTATCACGGCCCAGTACTGGGCCACGGCCCGGCTGTTGAGAAACCAGGGCATAGATGGAACACGGAGATAATTTAGAGAAACCAAGAGACGGATAAAGATGCTTGGTCGGTCCTCCTCCTTCAAATTTGTGGCATTTTGCGTTCAATTTAATGGTCCACCAGATATGAGTGGTTTGCTAATGCTAAGTTGTACAATTCGTAACAGTTTAATCACTATTGTTATGTGCCTTTTTTTTTTATTTGAGTTTTGTACCCACAGAGCTGCAGCAGAGGCCAGAAAAATTAGGAATGTACAAATAACTGAAAAAATTGGTTATTGTTGTAGCAACTGCTGTAGCAGCGGCCAGAAAAATTGATGTTTGTAAAAAATTTAAAAAGTGCCCTAAAAGCTTGTGGCTTGAACACTAGTTGTTGGCGGATAAGTCAAGCAAGTCCTCCGGCTTTATAACCAAAAAAAAAGGCCAGCCTGTGTACCAGTTGTAGCCCAAGCCAGCTCATCTCATCATCAGGCCTTTTTTATTCAAATGTATCACCCAATGTCAGTCCCATCGGGATCCAGCCCTCATTCATTTTTATAAAAGTGAGATAGTCAAGGCTTTTTTGACCTAGGCGACTTCTCTTCTCAGTGACAAAACCTCCTGCTGCACTGAAACTCCTTTCGGACAGGACACTTGAAGCGGGGCAGGCCAGAAGTTCCATTGCAAATTGGGATAGCTCAGGCCACAAGTCCAGCCTGCACACCCAGTAGTCAAGGGGTCCATCGTTCCTGAGAGTGTCGAGATCCGCAGTTAAAGCTAGGTAGTCTGCTACCTGTCGGTTGAGTCTTTCTCTAAGGCTGGATCCCGAAAGGCTCTGATGGTGCATGGGAGTTAAAAAGGTACGCATGTCCTCCATCAACAAGACGTCAGGAAAGCATCCGGTCCTTGCCGCCGTGGTCGTTGGAGGAGGAGGATTAATTTAATCTCTTCCCCTGTTACATTCCCGTGGTGCTGTGACATCACCCTTATACGCTGTGTAAAGCATAGTTTTTAATTTATTATGAAAATGCTCCATCCTTTCCGACTTGCGGGAATTTGGTAACATTTCAGGCACTTTATGCTTATACCGGGGGTCGAGGAGCGTGGACACCCAGTACAGGTTGTTCTCCTTCAGCTTTTTTATACGAGGGTCCCTCAACAGGCACGACAGCATGAAAGAACCCATTTGAACAAGGTTGGATGCTGAGCTAATCATGTCCCGTTCCTCCTCCTCACTGATCTCACTGATGGTATCTTCTTCCCCCCAGCCACGTACAACACCACGGGTACCAGAGAGGTGACAACAATGAGCACCCTGGGATGACTGTTGTGCTCGGTCTTCCTCCTCCTCCTCCTCCTCAAAGCCACATTCCTCCTCTGACTGCTCTTCCTCACAATCCTCTTCCTGCGTTGCCGCAGGTCCAGCAAGCGATGCTGATTCGGCTGTTTGTGGGGGTGATGGACACCACAACTCTCCCGCTTCCTCTTCTCGCTCATCTACTGCCTGATCCAGCACTCTTCGCAGGGCACGCTCCAGGAAGAAAACAAATGGTATGATGTCGCTGATGGTGCCTTCGGTGCGACTGAGAAGGTTTGTCACCTCCTCAAAAGGACGCATGAGCCTACAGGCATTGCGCATGAGCGTCCAGTAATTTGGAAAAAATATCCCCAGCTCCCCAGAGGCTGGCCTAGCACCCCGGTCATACAAATACTCATTAACAGCTTTTTCATGTTGGAGCAGGCGGTCAAACATTAGGAGTGTTGAATTCCACCGTGTCGGGCTGTCGCAAATCAAGCGCCTCACTGTCAGGTTGTTTCGACGCTGGATATCGGACAAGTGCGCCATGGCCGTGTAGGAATGCCTGAAATGGCCACACACCTTCCTGGCCTGCTTCAGGACGTCCTATAAGCCTGGGTACTTATGGACAAATCGTTGTGCAATTAGATTACACACATGTGCCATGCACAGCACATGTGTCAACTTGCCCAATTTCAATGCCGCCACCAAATTACTTCCATTGTCAGAAACAACCTTGCCAATCTCCAGTTGGTGCGGAGTCAGCCACTGATCCTGTGCGTTCAGGGCGGTCAGGAGTGCTGGTGCGGTGTGACTCTCCGCTTTCAGGCAAGTCAACCCCAAGACGGCGTGTCACTGCCGTACCCGGGATGTAGCATAGTACCTGGGGAGCTGGGGGGTGCCATAGATGTGGAGCAAGATGCAGAAGTTGAAGAGGACTCAGCCGAGGGAGAGGTTATGGAAGAAGATGGAGTAGGAGGAGTAGAGGAGGTAGCAGCAGGCCTGCCTGCAAGTCGTGGCGGTGTCACAAACTCTTCTGCAGAGCCACGCATTCCATGCTTGTCAGCCGTCAGCAGGTTTACCCAATGCGCAGTGTAGGTGATATACCTGCCCTGACCATGCTTTGCAGACCAGCTATCCGTGGTCATATGGACCCTTGCCCCAACGCTGTGTGCCAGACATGCCATAACTTCCTTTCTCACAACAGAGTACAGGTTTGGGATTGCCTTTTGTGAAAAGAAAGTTCTGCCAGGTACCTTCCACTGCGGTGTCCCAATAGATACAATTTTTTTGAAAGCATCAGACTCCACCAGCTTGTATGGTAAAAGCTGGCGGGCTAAGAGTTCAGACAAGCCAGCTGTCAGACGCCGGGCAAGGGGGTGACTTTGAGAAATTGGCTTCTTATGCTCAAACATGTCCTTGACAGACACCTGACTGTGGGCAGATGACCAGGAACTGCTACGTAAGAGAGACTGAGTGGAGGATGGTTGAGAGGGGGCAAGGAGGACAGCACTGGTTGACGTGGCTGAAGATGCTGGAGCAGGAGGAGGAGGGCGGCTTTCACTTTGTGTGCTGCTTCTACTCATGTGTTCTTCCCATCGGCCTTTGTGATGGGAGACCATGTGCCTTCGCAAAGCAGTTGTACCTAGGTGGCTGTTGGACTTCCCATGACTCAGTTTCTTTTGGAACAGGTTGCAAATGGCATTGCTGTTGTCAGAGGCAGACACACAAAAAAAATGCCACACTGCTGAGCTCTGTGATGACGGCATTCTGGTGGTGGCAACAGCATGCGTTGATGGGCGTCGGCGTGCTGTCTGGCTGACCCCTGGTGATGATGCATGCTGTCTGACTGTGCCACTAGCTCCTTGAGACGACCTCCCCGTGCTTCCAAATCATCTCCTCCTCCTCCTCCTCTCTGTCTCCCCATCTGAACTTTCCCCCTCTTCTTCTTCTCTTCTAGCAGGCACTCACGTGACATCCACCGACACATCATCATCAACCGCTTCACTTGTATCTGAAACATCAAGAAAGGCAGCAGCAGCGAGTACAACATCATCATCATCATCATCACACCGTACCTCCATGTCGGTAATGCTGCCTGACTGAGACTGATCACTATTATTTACATCCTCTGTCAATGATGGTTGCGCATCACTCATTTCTTCCAAATGATGTGTCAATAACTCCTGTGACAGATCAAGTGAAGCGGCTGTAGTGCTAGTGTTGGTGGTGGCGACAGGCGGGGGAGTGGCACTGGTCACTTGAGACCTGCCCAAAGCACAGCTGGACTTAGATGGTGCGTCAAGGTTAGGAGGACTAGCAGCAGAAGCTGAAGAAGATTGGGTGTCCTGTGTTAGCCATTAAACTAGGTCCTCCTCAGAAGTTTTCGCATCCCCCCTGGCACCCAGCGTCTGAACAATGTGCATATTTGTAGGGTCTAAAGGAATCACAGCACCACGACCACGGAACCTGTGGGGTGGCCTGCCTCTGCCTGTCATTTTTTAAATGGACACTAACAATACTATTACACCAATTGAGTGGTGGCACTGTGAAAGTGGGCACAGTATACGCTGTGAGACTGACAACAACAAAAAAGACAGATGTTTTAAAAATCACAAATTGTTAATTTTTTAAAATATTACAAGTACTGTGGCAACAAATATGATTGTTTGGCACTAGTTGGCAAATGGGCCTGTCTGGTACACATGCTGGGAGAAAGGAAACTGCAATTCAATGGCACTAGGAGACTGAAGAATCACAGTCAAAACAGTTATGATTAACAAAAATTCCAATCCTGTTACAATAAATATGAGTGGTGGCACTAATTGGCTAGTTGGGACTGGCACACAGGCAGGCAGGAGGAAAATGCAATTCAAGGGCACTAGTAGACTGCAGATTGACAGTCAAAACAGTGATGATTGACAAATTTTGCAATACTGTTAAAAGAACTATGATTGCTGACACTAATTGGATAGTTGGGCCTGGCACACAGGCTGGCAGGCAGTAGAAAAGTGCAATTCAATGGCACAAGCAAACTGAGGATTAAGATCAACAATCAAAATTTTTTTTATTTTAATTAGTTACTATACTGTAGACAACAATTATGATTGTTGTAAATAGTTGGCAAGATGGCCTGGCTCAAAAGGCTGGCAGGCAGGAGGTAATTGCGATTCAAGGACACTAGGAGACTGATTACTGACAGTCAAAACAGTGATGATTGACAATTTTTGCAATACTGTTAAAAGAATTATGATTGCTGGCAATAATTGGCTAGGTGGGCCGGGCACACAGCAGGCTACAAGGCAGGAGGAAAGTGCAATTCACTGGCACCAGCAAACTGAGGATTCACAAAAACTATTAACAAAAATTTTAATTTTTAATTACTAAGAATACTGTGACAACAAATATGATTGGTGTAAATATTTTTCAAGTAGGCCTGGCACACAGGCTTGGAAGGCAGTAGAAAAGTGCAATTCTAGGGCACGAGCAAACTGAGGATTAAGATCATCAACAATCAAGAATTTTTTAATTTTAATTAGTAACTATACTGTGACAAAAAATTATGATTGGTGTAAATAGTTGGCAAGACGGCCTGGCACAAAAGGCTGGCAGGCAGGAGGTAGATGCAATTCAAGGACACTAGGAGACTGATTACTGACAGTCAAAACAGTGATGATTGACAATTTTTGCAATATTGTTAAAAGAAATATGATTGCTGGCAACAATTGGCTAGGTGGGCCTGGCACACAGCAGGCTGCAAGACAGGAGGAAAGTGCTATTCAATGGCACCAGCAAACTGAGGATTCACAACTACTATTAACAAAAATTTTAATTTTTAATTATTAAGAATACTGTCACAACAAATATGATTGGTGTAAATATTTTTCAAGTAGGCCTGGCACACAGTCTTGCAAGGAAGTAAAAAAGTGCAATTCTAGGGCACGAGCAAACTGAGGATTAAGATCATCAACAATCAAGATTTTTTTTTTTTTAATTGAAATTCACAGGTATACAAAAATCGCAATCAAGTTACAGTGTCATATGACATAAATGATTAGTTGTCGTACATCAAGATATCAAATGAAAAAGACAAATTTTGCATAAATACCTAGTGAATCTCTTTATACATTTCTTTTTAACTTTTTAGAAAACGTGACACCCTAGGCTAAACATTTGTCCTAGGATGGAGGGCTTTTTATTTTGAAAGTAGAGAACAAGAATAAACAATAACAACAAAACAAACTTTGCTATGCATCATATCAGATCACCTGTCCAGTATGAAAAGAAACCTGTTACATTTCAGATTACAATATATTCACAATGCAGTCCAAGGACCTCTCTCGTGTGGTCCCTCTACCAGATGTTCCACTCTCCCCTTATGACTGCCTCCAACATGTATATCGTATTTTTAAACGGATAGAGCACTCGCCTCTGGGTAGGGAGATCTAGCGACTCCAAAAAGAGTCTCCATTTGATAATGAAACGAGCAACTCTGGTGTCAACATCATACAAGGTATCACATTGTTCATACATCAAAGATTTCAGTAACATTTGCTTTAAGAAACTAACAGAGGGGGGGTTAACATTTAACCATTTACGAAAGATGCACTTTCTTGCCAAGAGTATGACATTAATCAAAAGTTTCTTATCTCGTCTTGGAACCGCTAATTGCTCTAAGAATATCACTTGACTGGAAGTAAGCGTGATGGGAGCACGCATATATCTGGAGAGCAAAAAGGACACCTGGTTCCAATATCTATGAATTTTGGGGCAGTACCACAGATAATGTAAAAAGTCAGGGTTAGGGTAAGAGCATTTTCCACATACATTTGAAAAGTCTGCCCTCCACTTACTCAGTCTGTTAGGTGTGAGGTAGTCCTGATAGATAACTCGTATTTGGGATTCCCTAAGGTCGGACGCCAAGGTCGCTGACCAGGTAAGAGTGAGGCTGTCCAGTATGGTCTTTTCAGAGGAGATCGTCGGTAGCTTTTTACGCCAGTTGTCTAAGAGTTGGGGTAACATAATGGCTGCTTTTGAGTTTATGAGTGCATTGTAGATTGAGGATATAGTGTAGTTGTGAGCTCGAAACTGTGCTATGGTGCGCGCCAGTGGAGGGGTGACCCAGAATGTCGCGCAGTGTTGTAAGATGTGATTTATATAATGTCTAGCCTGAAAGTAGGCAAACCTGTTGGTATAGGGGATTAGGAACTTTCTGCATAGCTCGCCAAAGGGCAGGACTGTCTTAGCTGAGTGATCTAACATTTTATCTAGATTGTCAACACCCAGAGCTTTCCAAGTCTGGAAAACAGGGTATAGCGTACCAGGGTGGAATCTCGGATTACCTGTCAGGGGAAGGTATTTGGTGTAAGCGGGGTCCCACCCAAGGGCTTTGGTCAAAGATCTCCACCCAAGGAGCACATCTCTAAACATCGGGTGGGTAACTATATTCGTCGGGAGCTCTTATAGGGAGGCATGCGGGAGGAAAGCAGGGGATATTTGAGGCAAGGAAGCTTCTTCTAAGTGGATACTAGAGAAATGCTGGGTGTTTAGTGTCCAGTCTAATGACAGTTTTGCCAGGGAGGCCCAGTTGTAGTATACTAAGTTCGGCAACCCCAGTACTCCACGCGAGTAAGGGAGATAGAGTTTATTTGCCCCAATACGTGGCTTACTACCCCTCCACAGGAAGGTTCTGATTGTAGTATTTAAGAAGGCCACGTCTCTTCGTGTGAGTAGTAATGGGAGCATTTGCATGGGATACAGAATTTTGGGGAGGGTCATCATTTTGACAATGTGGACTCTACCCATGAGAGATAGTGGCAAATTTTGCCATGCCGCCAGCTCTGTTTTAATTTGGTGGATCAGAGGGGATATATTGTGAGCGTACCAATTCTGCGGATTTGCCGAAATATGTATGCCTAAGTAAGTTAAGTAGTCGTCTACCGGTCGAAAGGGGTATAGCCCAGGGGAGTGGTCAGATCTCCGGTGTAACAATAAGATTTCAGATTTTGAAACATTTATTTTATACCCTGAGAACCGTCCAAACAGCTCAATGGCATTCAGAATAGCTGGGATGTGTGTCTGAGGGTTGGAAACAAAAAGTAACATGTCATCTGCATAGAGGGCGATTTGAAGTTTGTGAGATGCAAGTTGTATTCCTGGGAAGATAGCTCTCAGGCGCACTGCCAGGGGCTCTAGAGCCAAGTTGAACAGCAGTGGGGAGAGAGGGCAGCCCTGTCGTGTTCCCCTATGAAGAGGGATTGGGGGAGAGTAGAGATTGTTTATCAACAGGTATGCCACCGGGTGGGAATATATGTTAGTGAGGAAGGTCGTGAAATGCCCCGATATGCCAAAAGCCTTCATAGAATGGAAGAGATGCGACCACTCCACGCGATCGAAGGCCTTCTCTGCGTCAAGTGACAGCAGGAAGGCCTCCGGGAGGGACGAGAGGGTTCACTGTTGCTTAGCCTGCCAATGATATGATATCGCATGAAGAACTCTGCGAATGTTTGTGACCGAGGAGCGAGTAGGGGTAAAGCCTGTTTGGTCCGGATGCAGGACGTGGGGGAGTATATGTTTTAACCGGTTCGCTAAGAGTTTGGTGAGTAGCTTGTAATCAACGTTTAAAAGAGATATGGGTCTATATGATGCTGGGAGTGTGGGATCTTTACCCACTTTATGGATGACTGTGATATTAGCTGCAGAGAAGCTGGCAGGAGGGACGGTGTGTCCTGTAAAGAAGTGGTCAAATAAGGTGGTAAGAACCGGGGCAGTTTGGTCGGAGAGCATCCTATAGAATTCAATGGGAAGCCCATCCGGGACTGGCGTCTGGGTGACCTCTTCAGGAGAGATCGGGGCATTGAGACTATCTAACTGTTCCTCTGTGATTGTGGGTAGAGTTAGATTATTCCAAAACTGTTGATGTGCATTGTCGTGAGGTGGTTGTGATTGATATAAGTTAGTGTAGTAATTTGTGAATTCAGTTACTATCATAGACTTATCATTAGTTAGCTGGCCCTGGCTTTTAATGGCTGGAACTCCTCTGTTAGCTTGTTTAATTTTAACCAAGGAGGCTAGGAATTTCCCAGCTCTGTTACCATGGTGCAGAAATAGGCCCTGGTTCTTGTTTTCTCTGTTTATGGTGTTTTGCAGCATGAAAGCATCTCTTTCTCTTTTCGCTGTGAAATAGGCGGTTCTATTATGGGAAGTGGGGGATTGACAATATTGGGCATATGTGTTGGTCAGCTGAGCATTATAATGTTCTTCCCTGCCGTTCTGGAGACGTTTCTGTTTAGAGAGGTAAGCAATTATGTCGCCCCTAAGGACCGCTTTAGCTGTTTCCCAAAAGAGAGTCGGGGAGGACATATGTGGTCGGTTATTGTTTATGTAGTCGTCCCATTGTCTCTTTAGAAACATTACAAAATCAGGCGACTTTATAAGGTAGGTTGGAAATCTAAACACCCTCTTGTTAGTAGGTTGGGGAGAATGGGTAACAGTCAAAGAGATTGGGGCATGGTCTGAAACAGTCAAATTGGCTATTTTAGCCTCTGTAACTAAAAGTTCCAGGGAGCTAGAGGTTAGAAAAAGGTCAATGCGAGAGAGTGAGTTGTGTGCTCGCGATGCGCAAGTGTAGTCCCTGCCCACAGGGTTCCGTCTCCTCCAGATGTCCTGTAGTCCCAAAGAGTCGTACAGGGCCCTAAAGACCTTGGTCGGGAAAGTTGTCATGGGTCTACGGTCTCGGGACTGGAGAGTACCAGAAGGATCTCTGATTCTGTCGAGAGCGGGGTTGGGCGTCAGATTAAAATCTCCTGCCATAATGATTTTGGTGTCCAGATGTTGGGCTAGAGAGTTAGTTATGGATTTCCAAAACGCAGGCGCTCTATGGTTAGGGCCATATACATTACAGAAGGTGTATCAATCCTCTTGCCATTTCAACCTGGCAATAATAAATCTCCCCTCAGGATCTTGCAGTATCGACCCTAGTTGGTAGTCTAGACCTTTGCGTATGAGGATCGCCACTCCTCTGCTGGAGCTATTATAAGGGGCATAAAGGACCTCTGAAATCCATTTGGCTTTAAGTTTTTCATGCTCAGAGGCAGTGAGGTGTGTCTCTTGTAGAAACATAATATGGGCCTGCGTTTTTTTTAGATATCCCAAGACAGTCTTTCTCTTAATGGGCGAGTTAATCCCTCCCACATTCCAGGAGCATATTTTTATCGTCATTTAAAGACCAAGAGGGGGGCAAGAAATTGCAAGCGCAGTGTGTGTCTCTGCCTGTGATCTATGCTTGGCTAAAATAGCAGGGTAGCGCGTGCTTGACCTATTGAGTTTCGCCATCTGAGGAGGCATGGGGGGACAAAAGTAGCAACCTTTCACAGCAGTATGAAAACAAAGGTATAAGACATAACGCATCAGAGAGCAAGACATCCCACATCCCACATACACATAAACATTCCTAACTAATGCTATAATCTCTGTAGGTTGAATGACATAATTTATGCTCATAATACTGACAGTCTCGAACACTACCATATCCCGTCTAGCTAATTGGACATTTTCCTGAAAAGTAAGGCACACATTATACAGTTTCCAGTTGCTTATTACACATAGCAAGAACATAACATATTTACATATAACAACCAGGACATTAACATTCCTGAACATTTTCATACGATACCTATCCATTGAAATATCTTCTTGAGTCCATAAAAAGAGATCTGAGGCGTAGATTCACCACCTCAGTAACATTTTGTATACCGGACCCATAGGGTCGCCGGTTGGATTGTCTATATCAGCCAGGAGAGTCCCCTCTCTCCGGGGAGAGATTGGCAGGAGAATCCCTTTCTTGGTCTAGGTAGTCTTGTGCCTCTCTAGGAGAGTCAAAGAGTTTGAATCCTTTTGAAGTACGGAGCTTGAGGCGTGCGGGGAAAAGAAGGATAGCTTGACGTTTGTCCTTGTGCAAAGAGCTACAAATCGGAGCAAAGTCCTTTTGTTTCCTAGCAACTTCCGCTGAGTAATCTTGAAAGATGTAGATTTGCTTTTCATCATACAACAGCATTTCTACCTTCCTGTACGCCTGGAGAAGCTGGATCTTGGATTGAAAATTGAGGTATTTAATCATTACCCCTCTAGGGGGGGTTTCTTCCCATCTTCGGGTGGTTTGATCCCACCAATACGATGGGCTCTCTCCACCTTCATTGGTATCTGGTCAGCCGAGACGCCAAGAAGATTAGTGAGTGAGTGCTCCGCAAAATAAAGCAGCTCTGAGGGGCGGACAGATTCAGGTAGCCCTACCAGCCGGATATTGTTCCTGCGTGTCGGAGTAACTTTTTAACTTGAATAGAGGAGGTATGGTGGCCATCTTCTAGATCAGAGATTCTTTACTCTGCCCCCGTCAGTCTGGAGTTGAATTGCTTAACCTCTGAAGTTAAGTTGTCCATTCCCTTTTGGAGAATTTCGAGTTTGGACAGTAGCAGAGAGCTCATCTGTTGTTCTCCTAAATTGGAGTTTCCAGATTCTTGGGCAGGGGCGGATTTTGTTGGAGAGCTTGGCTGCTGGGTATCTGGGGGTTGTTTGTGTTTTTTATCCTGTTGGGATTTTTTTATGCTCGACATTTTTGGGGTTGTTAGAAATCTGTCCATAGAGAGGGGGGTGAGCCTAAGAGGGGCTGATAAAATGTTATGTATTCGCGTATCTCTCCTCAGGGAGTATGCCACCACTGGGCCCTGTCGGAAAAAGGAGGAAGGATATGACCCACTCCAAGCTGTGGAGCGGGAAAGGGGGAGGAGAGATACTATCCAGACCCCGGCAGGGTCTCTATTTTCTGATGTTATAGCCCCAGTGGCAGTGTGGGGTGTGCCCTTTACACAAGGGTCTGTAAAGATTCTGTCTCATACGTTAAGTTACTTGCCACCAGGGGGGTAGACAGTCGAGATCCTGTTTAGCCAAGGGGTGGTGTTTGGGTTATGCTACCCCGGGGAGCACTCCAGCAGGCAGTCGACTGTATATACAGGGTTGCTCAACCGCAGTATCCACAAAGCAGCATCAAGATGTGAATAATCAAGGTGTTTCTGTCACAACAGTAGGCATCAAAAACATTTGTGATGCTAAAGCAGGAGTAAAGCAAAGAGAAACAGCAGTCTGTCGATCTGTGTGTGCAATTCAGTCTTTCTGATTTTATTTAAACATGCCAGATGGATATGGCCAAACGATCCCCAAGACAGTATAGCCAGGCTTAATAACTTGGGCAGCCTAACCTCTCACAGTAGTCTAGTTTCAAAGTTCTCACAGTGTATTCTTTTCAGTTTAGCTAATTATCAGGCTGCAGGTTATGTGAATACAGAGGCCTGCAGGAGTCAACAAGTTGCATATTTTAGGCAGTGTTCACTTTCCCTTTTTGGCATACTCACAAGTCCCAGAACTCCTGCAGGGTTGTAGCTGTTAGTCCCCTGCCTCTGTTATATGGTCCGGAGGTGGCGGATTCCAGCCTAAGGTTAATTGAGGAGCAATCTGTGGTGGCGCCGGAGCGGAGCCCCGGTTCTCTAGCAGCTTTACACGTCTGTGAGTGTCCCCGGCTGCTCGTGAGGGGAATCCCCCTGCTGCTATTAGACCCAGTGTCAACTAGGAGCCGTTCCCGGTTACCGGTGTGTTGGCGCGTGGCCCAGTGAAAGCAGGGGGTAGCCCGGCCGATGGAGTGCACACGCTCCACGTGGGGAGCCAAGATGGCGGCCGGCTGTTAGCGATGTCTCCGGTGGTGAGGTGAAAGGTGTACAGACCTCACAAGTCACGGCATCGGCCTTGCACAATGCCTCCAGGCTAATTCAGGTCCTGTTTTAGCCAAGGAAGAGCTTGGGAGCCAGTGTGGGATTTCAAAAGTCTCTTTTTTTTCTAGAGTTAAGCACGGAGCTCTGTGTAAGCACGTCCACACTGTAGCTCCACCCACCGGAAGTCCCCCAATCAAGATTTTTTTTATTTTAATTAGTAACTATACTGTGACAACAATTATGATTGGTGTAAATAGTTGGCAAGACGGCCTGGCACAAAAGGCTGGCAGGCAGGAGGTAAATGCAATTCAAGGACACTAGGAGACTGATTACTGACAGTCAAAACAGTGATGATTGACAATTTTTGCAATACTGCACACAGCAGGCTGCAAGGCAGGAGGAAAGTGCTATTCACTGGCACCAGCAAACTGAGGATTCACAACAACTATTAACAAAAATTTTAATTTTTAATTACTAAGAATACTGTGACAACAAATATGATTGGTGTAAATATTTTTCAAGTAGGCCTGGCACACAGGCTTGGAAGGCAGTAGAAAAGTGCAATTCTAGGGCACGAGCAAACTGAGGATTAAGATCATCAACAATCAAGAATTTTTTAATTTTAATTAGTAACTATACTGTGACAAAAAATTATGATTGGTGTAAATAGTTGGCAAGACGGCCTGGCACAAAAGGCTGGCAGGCAGGAGGTAGATGCAATTCAAGGACACTAGGAGACTGATTACTGACAGTCAAAACAGTGATGATTGACAATTTTTGCAATACTGTTAAAAGAAATATGATTGCTGGCAACAATTGGCTAGGTGGGCCTGGCTCACAGCAGGCTGCAAGGCAGCAGGAAAGTGCTATTCAATGGCACCAGCAAACTGAGGATTCTCAACAACTATTACCAACAATTTTAATTTTTAGGATTCTCAACAACTATTACCAACAATTTTAATTTTTAATTATTAAGAATACTGTCACAACAAAAATTAATTTTAATTAGTAACTATACTGTCTGTGACAACAATTATGATTGGTGTAAATAGTTGGCTAGACGGCCTGGCACAAAAGGCTGGCAGTGGCAGGCAGGAGGTAAATGCAATTCAATGGCACTAGGAGACTGAATATTTGCAGTCCAAAAATTATGATTTTTATTTTTTTATAAACTGTTACAAGAATTGTGATTGGTGCCACTAATTGGCTAGTTGGGCCTGGCACACAGGCTTGCAGATATGAGTCGTGGATGGTAGGTAGGGCAGCAATTTAACACAGTATGCTGTGTAAGTGACAAAAACACAGGCCTGATAGAAAATTAAGTTAGATTAGACTAGCAAAATATTTTAAAATTTTAGATTTTAATATTAAAATTATGTTAAGAAGTGCAATGCACATATGACTCTGTGTCGCACTGGCTGGCTGCTACGTAGGGCAGCAATTAACAACAGTATGCTGTGTAAGTCAGACAGTTAGACACAGGCCTGATAGAAAATACATTTAGATTACACTAGCATAATGATTTAAAGACTTTTTTTTGGCAATTTAAAGAAAAAGGTTAAGCACATACATATGAGTCGTGGCTGATAGCCTTGGAAGGGCAGCTATTAAAAACAGTAGGCTCTGTAAGTCAGATACACACACGCCTGATAGAAAATACTATTAGATTACACTAGAAAAATGATTGAAATTATTTTTTTGGGGGGGGGATTAAAAAAAGGTTAAACACATATGAGTCGTGGCTCATAGATTAGGGAGGGCAGCAAGTAAACACAGTAGGCTCTGTATGTCAGCAAAACACACAGGCCGGATAGAAAAATATATTAGATTACACTAGCAAACAAATTTAAACTTTTTTTTTTATATATATTAAAATTAAGGTGAAGAAGAATAGATATGAGTGCTGGGTGGCTGCCTGGCACAGACCAATTAACCAAAAGACTGAAAAAAAATTAGGTATATTAATGCTAAGTGAGCCTGACAGACACAGGCCTGATAGTAAATGTAATTAGATTACACTAGCAAAATATATATATTTTTTTTTTTTTTTTAAATTTAAAATAATGTTATAAACGGATATTAACACTGGTGGCTGCTGGCTGGCACAGAGCAATGAACCAGAGTATATGCTGTGTGACACAGGCCTGATAGAAAATGAAAAAAAATTACACTAGAAAAATAATTAAATTTTTTGGTTAGTTAAATTTAAACTAATGTTGTTAGGGAGATATCAGTGGTGGCAGTAGTCACAGCATATGCTGTGAGCCTTAAACACACAGCCTGAAAGCCAAGCAAATGCTAATAAAAAAAAAACGAAGAAAAAAAAAAACGGCACGAAATATAGCCCTAAAAAGGGCTTTTTGGGGTGCTGTGCTTGCAGCAGAGATGAGTGGAGTCCTTCTGGACTGTAAATACACTAGCCTAGCTATGTTTTTACTATTAATGTCAGGAGCAAAAACACAACACGTCCTCTCATTAAGAAAGCAAGGTCGTTATGAGTCTAAAATGGCGGATTCCGAGTAGCTGGGAGGGTCTGTGAGGGAGTGTCTGATGTTGATTGGCTCTAATGTGTCAGGCGGCTGTGACATAAAGGGTCAAAGTTTCCACAATGATGACACATAGGGGCGGATCGCCATGTGTTCGCCCACAAACGCGAACGCGAACAAGCTATGTTCGCTGTGAACCGTTCGCGGGCGAACAGTTCGGGACATCACTACTGTTAAGGTGAATATAACTAGTTTACGTTGGTGTTACAAATTAGCATTAATAGTATACACTGTTTTGCGATTAGAAAGAAAAAGAAACAATATATATGTGTTCAAATGTATCATAAGTGAAAAATTAAAGAATAAGATTTTCCACTTTAACCTGATAAGTGCATTAAGATACAATCGGCTAGATTACGAGTTGTGAATTAGGTTTAAAAAGCAGCGTTAAGAGTTCCTAACGCTGCTTTTTAACACCCGCTGGTATTACGAGTCTTGATTGGAACAGCCAATAGAATGCCAGCTCAATCCTATTGGCTGATTGCATCAGCCAATAGGATTTTTTCTACCTTAATCAGACAATTGGAATTGAAGGGACGCCATCTTGGATGACGTAATTTAAAGGAACCTTCATTCAGTCTTAGCCGTCGGGTGAAGAGGATGC
Source organism: Bombina bombina (assembly GCF_027579735.1). Taxonomy (NCBI): domain Eukaryota; kingdom Metazoa; phylum Chordata; class Amphibia; order Anura; family Bombinatoridae; genus Bombina; species Bombina bombina. The sequence continues at coordinate 790,768,329 of NC_069500.1, forward strand.
TCCGTGTCGGATGTCTTGAAGATGGACACGCTCCGCGCCGGATGGATGAAGATAGAAGATGCCATCTGGATGAAGACTTCTGCCCGTCTGGAAGACCACTTCGCCCGGCTTGGATGAAGACTTCTGGCTTCATTGAGGACTACAGCACGGTTGGACGAAGACTTCTCCCGGTAAGGTGATCTTCAAGGGGTTAGTGTTAGGATTTTTATGGGGGTATTGGGTGGGTTTTAGAGTAGGGTTGGTTGTGTGGGTGGTGGGTTTTAATGTTGCGGGGGATTTGTAATTTTTTTTACAGGTAAAAGAGCTGATTACTTTGGAGCAATGCCCCACAAAAGGCCCTTTTAAGGGATATTTGTAATTTAGTGTAGAAAGGATTTTTTTATTTGGGGGGGGGGGTTATTTTGTTAGGGGGATTAGATTAGGTGTAATCAGTTTAAAAATCTTATAATTTGTTTATTATTTTCTGTAATTTAGAGGGGGGTTGTACTTTAGATAATTTTATTTATTTGTATTTAATTTAGGGTAATAATTTAATTATAGTGTAGTGTTAGGTGTATTTGTAACTTAGGTTAGGTTTTATTTTACAGGTAACTGTATTTATTTTAGCTAAGTAGTTATTAAATAGTTAATAACTATTTAATAACTATTATACCTAGTTAAAATAAATACAAACTTGCCTGTAAAATAAAAATAAACCCTAAGCTAGCTACAATGTAACTATTAGTTATATTGTAGCTATCTTAGGGTTTATTTTATAGGTAAGTATTTAGTTTTAAATAGGAATAATTTAGTTAATGATAGGAATTTTTATTTAGATTTCATTTCATTATATTTAAGTTAGGGGGTGTTATGGTTAGGGTTAGACTTAGGTTTAGGGGTTAATAAATTTAGTATATTGGTGGCGACGTTGGGTGCGGCAGATTAGGGGTTAATAAATGTAGGTAGGTGGCGGCGATGTTAGGGCTGGCAGATTAGGAGTTAATAATATTTAACTAATGTTTGAGAGGCGGGGTTGCGGCGGTTTAGGAGTTAATATGTTTATTATAGTGGCGGCGATGTTGGCGGTGGCAGATTAGGGGTTAATAAATGTAGGTAGGTGGCTGCGACATTGGGGGCGGCAGAGTAGGGGTTAATAAATATAATGTAGGGTTCGGCGATGTTGGGGGCAGCAGATTAGGGGTTCATAAGTATAATGTAGGTAGCGGTGGGGTCCGGAGTGGCAGGTTAGGGGTTAATAATTATAATGTAGGTGTCTGAGATGTCGGGGGCAGCAGATTAGGGGTTAATAAGTGTAAGATATAGGGTGTTTAGACTTGGGGTTCATGCTAGGGTGTTAGGTGTAGACATAAAATGTATTTCCCCATAGGAATCAATGGGGCTGCGTTAAGGAGCTTTACGCTGTTTTTTTGCAGGTGTTAGACTTTTTCTCAGCCTGCTCTCCCCGTTGATTCCTATGGGGAAATCGTGCACGAGCACGTTACACCAGCTCACTGCTAACGTAAGCAGCACTGGTATTGGAGTGCGGTAATGAGTAAAAAAGGAAAGAAAAAAACAGAGTGTGGCAAACAAAACAACTGATCTGAACGATATAGGAAATGGGCTCACCTATCAGTAGCGTAATCATGATAAAGACCTTGTTTAGAGGTTGAAACGTGTAGACAAACTCTTGAAACACTGCCGACTTACCAGCCCGAATTACGCTACTGATAGGTGAGCCCATTTCCTATATCGTTCAGATCAGTTGTTTTGTTTGCCACACTCTGTTTTTTTCTTTCCTTCACAGGTTTATAAATGCAGACTCTCGTTTAAATTCCGTACTGGATGACACACTGAGAACTTTTTGTCCTCACCGTTTGGATTTACATATTATTCATAAAAACATCTTTTTGAACTTTACTGCTTTTTATATTTTGGACATCAGAGACTCTAAAGACTTTTTCTTTTCCTAAACGTTCGCTTCTCGCATGAATTTACAGATCTATAAATGATCGCATCTGCCATTTGCACTTAAATTGTGTGTGCTTTCAGTCAGACTCGATCTGACACATTAGATATATACTATCTGCAACTGTTTATCCTTTAGAGACATTTTATTGCAAACATATTTTATATATTGTATTGGATTGGACAATCCATTTGTGATCACTAGTTTAGTTAACATTGTATCTTAATGCACTTATCAGGTTAAAGTGGAAAATCTTATTCTTTAATTTTTCACTAATGATACATTTGAACACATATATTGTTTCTTTTTCTTTCTAATCGCAAAACAGTGTACAGTATACTGTTAATGCTAATTTGTAACACCAACGTAAACTAGTTATATTCACCTTAAAGGGATAGTCTAGTCCAAAAAAAACTTTCATGATTCAGATAGGGCATGTCATTTTAAACAATTTTCTAATTTACTTTTATCACCAATTTTTCTTTGTTCTCTTGGTATTCTTAGTTGAAAGCTTAACCTAGGAGGTTCATATGCTAATTTCTTAGACCTTGAAGGCCGCCTCTTAAGAATGCATTTTAACAGGTTTTTCACCACTAGAGGGTGTTAGTTCATGTTTTTCATATAGATAACACTGTGCTCGTGCACGTGAAGTTACCTGGGAGCCATCACTGATTGGCTAAACTGCAAGTCTGTCAAAAGAACTGAAATAAAGGGGCAGTCTGCAGAGGCTTAGATACAAGATAATCACAGAGTTAAAAATATATAAATATAACTGTGTTGGTTATGAAAAACTAGGGAATGGGTAAACATGGGATTATCTATATTTTAAAACAATAAAAGTTCTGGTGTAGACTGTCCCTTTAACAGGAGATATTATTTTCTTTTCTCTCTCCCCCCCCCCCCTCCTCTAATACCCTACCCTTCCCTTTTTATCAACTGACCGATCATGTTATTTTGGCCATTTTGTTCTTTCACTATTTTAGTCTTACATATATCCACTGCCTTTAATATATCACAATATCGATTTGTATCACATAAGCCACTTAGGCTGCTAGACCAATTAAGATCAATTCACTTATTATTCTATTCAATAAGTTCTTAGTAGCCTACTATCAGTCTTTCTCACTAACTTTACTTACCACTACGACACAGACATTGACATTTGTAGCATTATTCCGTTTTTTCCATTTGATTAGCTGGTAAATCAGCTCTGCAGTTTTTATTCATCATTTTTTAAACTGTGCTCATTATTTTATTGTATCCGCATTGTGCTTATTTATCTGTTTCAATTGTGCTTAGAATTTTAATGTATCCGAGATGTGATTTTAAAAACTGTCATTTTTCAGTAAAAATTGAAATGAATAGATTTATCACATACTCCCTCTGAGTTATTCTATAACTAGTCCAAATTGAATTCTATTAACTCCATTTTTAACGATTTATCAACTAAAGAATCAAATTGAAAAGATTTATACACACGCCATCTGAGTTATTTTACTACTGGCTAAATCTCAATTTATTTTATAGGGACATATAGGTTAGGTTGGAACTATAATACAGGTAGCCCTCAGTTTACGCCGGGGTTAGGTTCCAGAAGGAATGGTTGTAAATCGAAACCGTTGTAAATTGAAACCCAGTTTATAATGTAAGTCAATGGGAAGTGAGGGAGATAGGTTCCAGGCCCCTTTCAAAATTGTCATAAGTAACACTTAATACATTATTTTAAAAGTTTTGAAATTAAGAATGAAATGCTAGACAGCACATAATATATAATTAAACTAAGTTAAATGAATAAAAACATTTGCTAAACAGCATTATAAACCTAATAAAATAATCACACAACGCAGGCTTTACTTGCATTTTTCTGCAAACAGTTCTTTCCATGCATTCCAATCTGGACTGAGTTATAGACAGGAAGATCTTGTTCCTTTGAAATCTGCTTGATAGCTCAAGACTGGTTAAACTGATTAATTTTAGCTTACTTGGCTTTGCTGCAACACAAGCGGACAGCTCCATCTACTGGCTATTTTAATAAATGCACTGCTTCTCAATGCTTTTCAATAGCAGTCACATGACTGGAAAAAAAGGTTGTTATTCTGAAACGGTGTAAATTGAACCGTTGTAAAATGAGGGCCACCTGTAATAACTTTTTATACCCAATCCACTGTTATTTTACCTCCCTATTTTGTTCAGTCCCAACCTGATCGCTAAATTCATATCCTACTATATATGTACTAAAGCCTCTCTGTGGCGCTCCTTCTACTCTTCCCTCTTCTGTTCTGATCTAAAACGACCATATTGGGCGGCCGTTTTTTTAGAAGTTGAGCAAGAACATTATAGCTTTTTGACGCTGTCCACTATTCCTACTTCAGGAAAGAGACATTGACAGGGTTCCTGGGCTTGGCACATTTGGCGGTAAATAACTCTTTAATTTTTGCTTTTTTTACTTCTATTATCAATTTTTCTTCATTCTCTTGCTATCTTTATTTTAAAAGCAGGAATGAAAACCTTAGCAGCCAGCCCATTTTAGGTTCAGCACTATGGATAGTGCTTGCTTATTGGAAGCTTACATTTACACACCAAAAAGCAAGCATAACCCAGGTTCTCAATCAAAAATGGTCCGGCTCCTATGCATCACATTCCTGCAAGAGAACAAAGAAAAATTGATAATAGGAGTAAATAAGAAAATGTAACATAACATACAATACAATTGTCAGATTAATCTCATATGATACAGGCTAACTAATGATACCAGAGGGGCATGGTCTAACATAGCCAATCCAAACATAGGTAAACATAAACATATCTATGCACGTGTCCTAAGTCTGCCATTCTAGTATGACCTAGTGCGATGCAATATCTTTGTTATGGCATACAGATAACGGCACAACTCGATGCCAATTATTATCCGTATTATCAACAAAAGATATCCCCATGACAGGTTACTTAAATATGGACATTAGTTATATGAAAAGGTATAGCTAATACATCCAAAATTCAATATCATGATCAACTATAGCATTGTGTTAAGCACATAGATAAAGCAAAGCAGACCACATAAGGAATCACACACAAAGCATTTGAATAAATATATCCACCTGTCTAATAGAGCATATTATTTGTAAAGATACAAGCTGCTATGCATACAGGCAGGAAAAATACTAAGCTAAAAAGCGTACTAAAATCAGTTAACAAACCAGCTAAGATTTTTTGGAAGATATTGCAAACGATTTGTGTATACCTGAACAGTAACAATTTAGATGATCCAATTCCAATAGTCTTTAAGTATCTACACCTAACAGGGGTCTGAGTGAGATACATTTAACTTTCTCTCTCATTGAATTGTCTAAACCAGACAGATATGTAGAATATATGGATCATGTTCTCTCATAGAGATAGTAGGGGACTTTCATAGGAAACAATGCCAGTCAAGGTGGACATTTAGTCCTTGTGGTGCCATAGTGCCCAGTTCGTATATCTATCTTGCCTCACACTGAAGTAGCATCTTGGCATGATTACCTCCCCTGGTAGGTGGCGATATGTGGTCGATGATTATGTATTTTAAGTCAGAGACTTTGTTTGGCCTGAGAAAAGTGCCTGGCTACCGGCTGTTCAGAGGTCCCTTTTTGCAGGGCGGTTCTAATGGTGGACCTATGGTTCGCCATCCTAGTCCGTAGATCATCCACAGTCTTCCCAACATAAAAAGGCTGCATACACAGTGCAGAAGATAGACTGCATATTGGGTAGTACATGTCACTCTGTGCTTTATATTGAATCTTCTATTGGATTATGGGTGTCCAAAGGTGTTGCCAGTCAGGAGGCCTCTACAGGTTGTGCAGCTCAGACAGTGAAGCACCCTGGTTTGGCATTAAGCCTTGTCTCCTTAGTATAGCATTTTCTGGGGTTAGAGTGTATTAATTGGTCCCTGAGTGATCTCGCCCTCCGATATCCAATCTTTGGAGGAGGTGTCCCATATAGAGGTAGGTCTGTATTTATAAGTATATGTGTAAAAAATACCTAGCAATCCAAAAAAATAAAATAAATAGATAAATAAGTTCACGGTGTGTATAGTAACAATGCAAGGCTTTCCTTCCTGCTTGACAATGATGTAGCAGTGCATAAAGTACACAAAAATCAGTGCTAGTGTATGAGAAACATATACGATTTTCACGGTGCAACATTTGCTATATGAACCGCCTTGGAACCCTCATACCTTGAGCCTCTTAGCCGATGGAAGCAGGAACTTTCCTCTAATGCTCTCTCCGCAAAACTTCCGTTGGTCAGCCAAATGCTCTTGAGTAGTTCGGCGCCTCTCTGTGTGTCTCTGACATCCACTGTGACGTCACCCGCACGTGATCCTTCTTCCGCCTATGCTAGTTACATACACCGGCTCAAGCCCTCTGCATTCAGCCAATTAATACATTGAATAAAGAGCTGGTGTTTAACAGAGATTTATAGAACAAAAAAGTGGATGATTCAATCCGTTGTGTAAAATCTTCAAATTTTATTCAGTCAATGGTTAAAACCAAAAAGGGGGTTTTAACCATTGACTGAATAAAATTTGAAGATTTTACACAACGGATTGAATCATCCACTTTTTTGTTTTATAACTTTCTGTATTTATAAGTAATAGACTCTGTTGGCTGTCCCGCAGTACATCCTGCTTAATTTCATTCAAGTGTCTATTGTTATATCCCCTTGTTAGGAATCTTTGTTCCATCACATCCAGTTGTTGTACCATAAGGGATTGGTGTTAGTTGTTCCTGACAGTGCGTTAATTAATTGAGAGATCGGTAAAGCTTTATTTAGTGCCAGGATGACAACTCTGTGTGTGGAGGAGAGAATTTTTATCTGTTTCTATAGTAAAGAGAGTCATCTGTAGGCATCCATCCTTAAAAATTCTCAGATCGAGGAAATCAACAGTATCTTTACTGTACGTCATTTTGAATGCTCTTCATTAAGCAGCTTGAACCAATGCTGAAGCTCTTCCTCATTACCCTGCCAAAGCAGGAACAGGTTGTCTATATATCTCTTAAACGTTGTTATTCATTTGTCTGAAAAAACAGTAGTGCCCACCGTCTCAAATTTGGCCATGAAATGATTGCCATAGGTGGGTGCCATTTGTAAGAAATACTATTTCTCGAATCGAAAGTAATTCATTTCTAGACAAGCTGTGAGTAGTTCTTTTATCGTGTCGACAGGTGGACCCACATACGGGTATCATGCAAGTTGTCTGATGACGGCCTCTATTCCTTCGGCATGAGGTATGACCGTATACAGGCTGGTTACATCTAATTTAAGCAGCACAGTTTCTTCAGTAATTACAGGTATCTGTTTAAGGGTATTAATCATGGATCCAGAATCCAACAGAAATGTATCCATATTCCTCACCAGAGGTTGCAGTAGGAGGTCTAGGAAAGTAGCAATAGGTTGGAGGACAGACCCTATAGCAGACACTATGGGTCTTCTCTGTGGTGCTTGAACACTCTTATGAATTTTCGGTAGTATATATATATATATATATATATATATATCTGGTATTCTCGGAAATTCCACAGTCATGTATGCTTTGATATCTTTGTCCAAGCAGTCCATGTCATACATATGTTGCAACATGGCGTCTAGCTTCTTTTTGAAGAGCATAGTAGGGTCACCCCTAAGTCTTCTGTATGTATCCTGGTCATCTAACTGTCGCATCATTTCAGTGTGGTACTGTATGTAGTCCTGGACCACTATTGCTCTGCCTTTATCAGCCTCTCTCAATATATTAGAGGTATCTTCCTGGAGGTTTCTTAGGGCAGTCCTTTCTCCTTTAGATTATGTCTATACAGACCTCTTTGTTCATGAAGTTTAGTCGAATCTTGTAAAACTAGTCGTGAAAATGTCTTGATAGTGGGATTGTAGCTAACAGGGTCAAAGTGCTTTTTTTCTATACTGTCCTTTCTGGGTTTTCTTCACAATTCTGGAAGTATTCTTTTAATCTTAACTGAGTTTTACCACTAAGTTCTCATTACGCATCCCCTTCTCGGGGGTCTGGGTGGCCTGTTTAAACCCCCCCTCCTGGTATGGTTCCTCTTCCGTCCCCGTGTTTTTACCTTGTTGTCATGCTTCTTGGATTTTCTACTTGAGATTGTAGAGTGGACATGTTAGGGGCATCTGAGTCAGAACTTTTCTCTGAGCTGTTCAATGTACCCATGGGTCTGCATCTATTGTATTGCTGTGTCCACAGTCTGTTATTGCAACATTGGATACTTTCTGTTGGGCTCAGTAGCCACCGATATACACTTTTACTGTTGTAACCGTTGTTTGCATCATCTAATTTGTGATTCTTGAATGCAATTAATTCGCCCTCATACTTGTCTAGATCTTCTTTTAATTTACTGATCCGATTCTGCACCTGATGCAGTTCCAATTTCTTTAAGTTTTTCTCTTCAAACCTACTGATTTCCACACTGTCAAGTTCCAGCAATCTGGAGACTTCTTTCACAACCAGCAGCACTAGATCCAAACTGCATTTGTTCAGTTAACAGAATTGGGTACTAATAAATACAGACAAAGATCTACCTCTATATGGGACACCTCCTCCAAGGATTGGATATCGGAGGGCGAGATCACTCAAGGACCAATTAATACAATCTAACCCCAGAAAATGCTATACTAAGGAGACAAGGCTTAATGCCAAACCAGGGTGCTTTCACTGTCTGAGCTGCACAACCTGTGGAGGCCTCCTGACTGGCAACACCTTTGGACACCCCTACTCTAATAGAAGGTTCAATATAAAGCACAGAGTGACATGCACTACCCAATATATAGTCTATCTTCTGCACTGTGTATGCAGCCATTTTATGTTGGGAAGACTGTGGACGATCTACGGACCAGGATAGCGAACCATAGGTCTGCCATTAGGACCGCCCTGGAAAAAGGGACCTCTGAACAGTCGTTAGCAAGGCACTTTGCTCAGGCCAAGCAAAAAGTCTCTGACTTAAAATACATCATCATCGACCACATACCGCCACCTACCAGGGGAGGTGATCGTGCCAAGATGCTACTTCAGTGTGAGGCAAGATAGATATACGAACTGGGCACTATGGCACCACAAGGACTAAATGTCCACCTTGACTGGCATTGTTTCCTATGAGAGTCCCCTACTATCTCTATGAGAGAACATGATCCATATATTCTACATAGCTGTCTAGTTTAGACAACAATTCAATGAGAGAGAAAGTTAAATGTATCTCACTAAGACCCCTGTTAGGTATAGACACTTGTAGACTATTGGAATTGGATAATCTAAATTGTTACTGTTCAGGTATACACAAATCATTTGCAATATCTTCTGAAAAACCTTAGCTGGTTTGTTAAATTATTTTAGTCGCTTTTTAGCTTAGTATTTTTCCTGCCTGTATGCATAGCAGCTTGTAGCTTTACAAATAATATGCTCTGTTAGGAGGATATATTTATTCAAATGCTTTGTGTATGCTTCCTTATGTGCTCTGCTATGCTTCACACACTGCTATAGTTGATCATGATAATGAATTTCGGATGTATGAGCTATACTTCTTCATATAATTAATGTCCATATTTAAGTACCCTGTCATGGGGATATCTGTTGTTGATAATATGGATAATAATTGGCATCGAGATATGTTTATGTTTACCTATGTTTGGATTGGCTATGTTAGACCATGCCCCTCTGGTATCATTTGTTAGCCCGTATCATATGAGATTAATACACTGACAATTGTATTGTATGTTAAGCATTATTATGATTTTGTTTTCCTCCTTTCCAGTTTGATATTACCACAATTGTTTTTGTTTTTAAGGTTTTCACTTGGTAGAATTCACGGCGGATCACGGAGTTGCGTCCCGGTTACCATGACAACCAATGACGTGTGATTGTAACACGTGGTTGCCAGGACTTCCGGTACAACGTCACCTTATTAAAGGTTTTGCCTGACCCAGTGAGTGCCTTTCATTCTGGATTATCTGCATTACTTTTTAAAGTGCACCCGGGCAGAAGTACATTTACTTTTTTGTTTCTGAGAGTGCTGCACCACCACTGATTTATATATATATACAAAAAATGAGAGAGTAGGAAATATTGCTTAATTAGTTATTCTTATCTTCCGGTTCCACCCTTGGTTTTTTGTTTTTTTTTTATTATTTATTTATACGTGCCAACAGTGTAAAAGAAAAACAACACACAACATCAACTTAAAACATATTAAAAAAAAAATAAGACCACCTCGCAGGGTGTTAAATGTTGTACAGCCATGAAAAGAACATAAAACTACATAAAAAAAAAAAAAAAAACCATACCAGGCATTTTAAAGGTTTCACATACCATCCCTTTCAATTTGGCAAAATACAGAAAATTAACGTCTACTACATATGTTATTAACCTTCATATTACATAAACTTATATGTCTTCCTTGTATACAAGAACTTATCTAAGTAGTTTAATAAAACTGAAAAAAATAGCTAATCTCTTCATTACCTTATAATCATATGCTTGATACTGAGAAAAAAAATCTTTCCAATTTTTCTACTTTTAAACTGAAGCACTTTTTATCTTAACACACGAAATATAGAAAAACGAGGGAAAAACAAAAAATAAGAAAATGGGGGAAGGGAAAAAAAAAAAAGGGAAATTGCCGTCTCTCTCGCGAGCTCCGCTCCCCCCTCGCGTCCCCACTGTACTAATCTGGGGACCGAGTTCGGTCTACCACACCTCTTAAAGGTAACGTATTACATGTCTCTGTAATTCCTAATCCATTCTACCGGAAATTCACCTAATATCACCAAATCATAGAAACACTCTGAACTAAAAAATGGATATAGTATGGACTTTTGAATACTTTCCGAGTATGTCTTGATTATCGGGAGCCATCCTAATAAGAATTTCCTTACTTCCTTTTCTCTTGCTTCTCTAAGATGAAAAGACTCATACATTATATGCATCTGGGTTTCCTTAATGAACACTGAAAAGTTAGGCATTTTATTAGCTTTCCAGTTTTTCACTATCAATTGTCTAACCAACAAGATAATTATATTTAGAATTTTTTTCTGTAATAATACATCCTGATTAGCATAGTTGAGGAAAAAAATACAATCTGCATCTAAGCAGATCTTTAGTTTGTAGATATTGTTAATCCAATAAGCAACCTTCTTCCAGAATTGTCCGGCCTTGGGACACTCAAAGAACATATGTAAAATGTCTGCATTAATATAAAAGCATCGTGGGCAAGAGAAAGTTTCACTAGTAAACATTTTAGACAATTTTAGAGGTGTACAATAAAAGTTGTTAATAAGTTTCATATGGCTCTCTTTCCAGCTCATTGGTATCCTACATTTATTAACTATTTTACAACTGACCCCAATTGTCTCTTGATCAATCCCTGGAGTCACTAAACTCCATTTACCATGGAGATTTTCTATCCATGTATTACTTTGCTTGGCGAGCATAATACTATACAATAGTGATATTGAAGGGGCCTTAACTCCAGCGATGATGATACTGGGTCTTATTTCAAACCATGCGGCCGCCCCGCCACCATCCCAATTCTTAGATTTGATGTAATGACATACTTGTAGGTATGGAAACAGATTATTGCTCGGGAGATCAAACTGTCTCTTTAAGCTATCAAAGGAAGTTATTCCTTCGCCTTCTGTAAAAAATTGATATACTGATTTCAGTCCTTTCGAGGACCAAACTCTAAATACCTTCTGATTAATTCCAGGGATAAACTTGGGGTTACCCATTAAGGGTAAATATTCAGAAAAAGAGTAATCCAGGCCTATAATAGAGCATAAATTTTGCCAGGCTTGAATTATATTTTTAACCGAGCTTAGACTCTTAATATTACAAGGCAGATCTTTAATCTGAACATGTAATAAGGCTTTAACTGAAAATGGGGAAACTAAAAAATTTTCAATATCCTTAGTGGAAAACCAGCTTGTTTCAGCAAGCCAGTCTAACGCGATTTTTCCCAAGGCAGCCAGATTATACAATTTTATATTAGGTAATGCTAGTCCCGCGAATTCGCGAGTTTGCATCAGTTTTTCTAACGCAATTCGTGATTTGTTCTTTCCGCGCCAGATAAATTGCGAGAAGCTTGAATTTAATTTCCTCAAGTCTTCTTTTTTTAACATTAAAGGTAAATTCTGTAATGGAAAAAGTAATCGCGGAAAGATAATTGTCTTTATAAGGCTGATCTTGGCAGATATTGAAAGCGGAAAAACAGCCCATGGTTTCAAATCTGTAAAAATTTTCTGCAACAGCGGCTGAAAATTAAGATCATACCACTTTTCTGAATTTCTATGTAAAAGAATCCCTAAGTACCTTAATGAGTCAACTACTTTAAATGGTGTATTAACTCTCTTCGGGCCGATTTTATCAATCCACATTATTTCACTTTTATTATAATTTACTTTATATCCCGAGAAAGAACTAAAAAGATCTAAACACTCTAATACTTTAGGGATAGACTTGGGTGTATTATACAAACTAATTAAAAGGTCGTCTGCATATAAAAAGATTTTAAGCACAGTTCCACCTATAGAAATCCCTTCCAGCACTTCCCTTAGCCATATAGCCAGCGGTTCTAATGCTAGGTTGAAAAGGAGGGGGGATAATGGACACCCTTGTCTAGTACCTTTTTTAAGTCTTATCCCAGGTGTTAGAGAGTTATTGATCAACAAATAAGATATAGGACTCTGATAGATATTACGCACACACTGCACGAATTGGTTTTTAAATCCAAACTTTTCCAGCGTTTGAAATAAATAATCCCATTCAATAGAGTCAAATGCCTTAGCTGCATCAAGAGTTAATAATGCCATGTCATTTTTAAAATCTTTACAAGTACCTTTTTTAAGCTCCAAATATAATCTAAAAGAGTAATAATTTTCCGCATGTTTTTAGATGGATTCCTTAAGGCCATAAATCCCGACTGATCGGGATGTATAATTTGATCAAGGCATTTCATTAATCTAGATGCCAATATAGAGGTCAAAATCTTATAGTCTACATTGAGGACCGAAATAGGTCTATAGGAAGCTGGATGCTCTAAATCTTTATCTTTTTTAGGGATTAATGAGATATTAGCCGCTACAAAATATTCTGAGGGTGGATTGCTATTGATAAAATAGTTATTGTAGAGTTTTTCAAGAGAAGGTGTGATTTCTTCCGCTAGAATCTTATAATATTCTGCCGGGAGGCAATCTGGGCCAGCAGCTTTATTAAATTTAGTTTTCTCAATTGCGTCCCCTATTTCTTTAGCTGTAATAGGTGCATTAAGATTCTCAATAAGATTTTCTGCTACTTGAGGGATTTTTACTTGTGACCAAAACTTCTCTTGATTCTGTTTATGATTACAACATCGAGTATATAACTCTTGATAATAAGTAAAGAAGACCTTTCTAATATCTGTCGGTTCAGTGTATCTCTTATCTTGATCCCTAAAAGCTAATATAAGATTTTTCTTTTTTCTACACTTTACTAAATTTGCAAGATGTTTAGCTGAGCATCCATAGTATCCTTTGAAACGTAAATTCAATTTTGTCTCCTCTTCTAAAGATTTCTATTTCAAGAACATATCTATTTCCTGTCTGGCATTCCAATACCTTTCCCAGTAACCACTATTTGGATCACACACATATTTCCTATAACAATTTCTGACTTGTTTAGCTAATTGGGATTCTCTAGCATCGTCTTTCCGCTTTTTCTTGCACATGTAAGCTTTTATTTCACCTCTCAAAAAGGCTTTAGAGGCTTCCCAGAAAGTTTCAATTTTTTGAAAATATGATATATTAAAAGTACAATAATCTTTCCATTTCTGTTTTAGCCATAACTTAAATCTTATATTTTTATGCAAATAACGTGGGAAGACAATGCTAGCATTTCCTTTTGCAGAATTTACTAGCGATTGGAATGATAGCGAGACGATTGCATGGTCCGAAACAACTATATCCCCAATAAAGGGCTCCATTTTTTGTAGGGAGAGAGATTCTGAAATTAATATAAAATCAATTCTAGAAAATGTCTTGTAAGTTTTGGACTCACAGGTGTAAGCACGCAGATCGGGATTATAAAGTCTCCAAACATCAAATACTTTTAAATGATAACAAAAATTTTTCATATATTTGGCATGTTTATTATGTAAAGCAAGATTTTTTTTTGGAGAATCTATCTATCTCCGGGCAAAGTGAAAGATTAAAATCGCCCCCTATCACCAATTTTTCTACTACAAATGGAAACAGTTTACTCTTAATCTTTTCCCAAAATATTTTGGAAAAAACATTAGGTGCATATATATTACAAAGGACTAATTTTATTCCATCCATTTGTTTTTGTAGCATACAAAGAGAGAAGCGCTCTACCAGGAACGAACAACAGCTCAGTGGCTTGTTCTATGGCGATTTACCACCCGGAAGCAGCTTCTTTTAGACCAGTGTGCTTTTCACAGAAGAAAACTTTCCTGAAGTATATCAGTCAGATCCCGCCAAGTAAGGTCAGTCCAGCCCCAAAATACCAGGCAATTCTCCTCTGAACAAGGAACATGACAACCCCAGACGATCGTTTCGGCCTCCTATGGGCCTCATCAGTGAGGTGCAGCCACATTCCTCTAAGCACACTGGGCAAGGAGTCCACGTCTGGTTTCCCCCATCACCCATAGGGAGACTTCCCCAGGGTCATAATAAGTTGCATACAAAGAGAGAAGCGCTCTACCAGGAACGAACAACAGCTCAGTGGCTTGTTCTATGGCGATTTACCACCCGGAAGCAGCCTCTTTTAGACCAGTGTGCTTTTCACAGAAGAAAACTTTCCTGAAGTATATCAGTCTGATCCCGCCAAGTAAGGTCAGTCCAGCCCCGAAATACCAGGCAATTCTCCTCTGAACAAGGAACATGACAACCCCAGACGATCGTTTCGGCCTCCTATGGGCCTCATCAGTGAGGTGCAGCCACATTCCTCTAAGCACACTGGGCAAGGAGTCCACGTCTGGTTTCCCCCATCACCCATAGGGAGACTTCCCCAGGGTCATAATAATTTGCATACAAAGAGAGAAGCGCTCTACCAGGAACGAACAACAGCTCAGTGGCTTGTTCTATGGCGATTTACCACCCGGAAGCAGCCTCTTTTAGACCAGTGTGCTTTTCACAGAAGAAAACTTTCCTGAAGTATATCAGTCTGATCCCGCCAAGTAAGGTCAGTCCAGCCCCGAAATACCAGGCAATTCTCCTCTGAACAAGGAACATGACAACCCCAGACAATCGTTTCGGCCTCCTATGGGCCTCATCAGTGAGGTGCAGCCACATTCCTCTAAGCACACTGGGCAAGGAGTCCACGTCTGGTTTCCCCCATCACCCATAGGGAGACTTCCCCAGAGTCATAATAATTTGCATACAAAGAGAGAAGCGCTCTACCAGGAACGAACAACAGCTCAGTGGCTTGTTCTATGGCAATTTACCACCCGGAAGCAGCCTCTTTTAGACCAGTGTGCTTTTCACAGAAGAAAACTTTCCTGAAGTATATCAGTCTGATCCCGCCAAGTAAGGTCAGTCCAGCCCCGAAATACCAGGCAATTCTCCTCTGAACAAGGAACATGACAACCCCAGACGATCGTTTCGGCCTCCTATGGGCCTCATCAGTGAAGTGCAGCCACATTCCTCTAAGCACACTGGGCAAGGAGTCCACGTCTGGTTTCCCCCATCACCCATAGGGAGACTTCCCCAGGGTCATAATAATTTGCATACAAAGAGAGAAGCGCTCTACCAGGAACGAACAACAGCTCAGTGGCTTGTTCTATGGCGATTTACCACCCGGAAGCAGCCTCTTTTAGACCAGTGTGCTTTCACAGAAGAAAACTTTCCTGAAGTATATCAGTCTGATCCCGCCAAGTAAGGTCAGTCCAGCCCCGAAATACCAGGCAATTCTCCTCTGAACAAGGAACATGACAACCCCAGACGATCGTTTCGGCCTCCTATGGGCCTCATCAGGGAGGTGCAGCCACATTCCACTAAGCACACTGGGCAAGGAGTCCACGTCTGGTTTCCCCCATCACCCATAGGGAGACTTCCCCAGGGTCATAATAATTTGCATACAAAGAGAGAAGCGCTCTACCAGGAACAAACAACAGCTCAGTGGCTTGTTCTATGGCGATTTACCACCCGGAAGCAGCCTCTTTTAGACCAGTGTGCTTTTCACAGAAGAAAACTTTCCTGAAGTATATCAGTCTGATGCCGCCAAGTAAGGTCAGTCCAGCCCTGAAATACCAGGCAATTCTCCTCTGAACAAGGAACATGACAACCCCAGACGATCGTTTCGGCCTCCTATGGGCCTCATCAGTGAGGTGCAGCCACATTCCTCTAAGCACACTGGGCAAGGAGTCCACGTCTGTATTTGTAGTAGGATATATCTTGCCTCAGGATCTAATTCGCATTGTATTATTTGATATGATATATTTTTATTTATGAGGATAGCGACACCTAATTTCCTATTTATACAGGGTGTAGCTATTACTTCTCCTACCCACCGAGATCTCAATTTGGGAATTTCAGTGTTCTTTAAATATGTTTCCTGTAAGAATACTATACTTGGATTTTGAAGGCCTAATTTTTTAATTATAAGTTTCCGTTTTATTGGGTTAGTAATGCCCCCCACATTCCAAGAAAGGATCTTGAGATTATCTATTTTATCGAACATGTTGGTTGATAGGATGGAGATTTTAATCTATTTACTAGGTCTATTACTAAGCCATCTATCTTCCCTCTTAAATGTTTAAATACTCTGTATTCCCTAATTTCTGTACTACCAGTTCTTCATGTGTTACATTTACCATGGGCGAGAGAGGGGGGGGGCGGAGCAGCGAGCGGGGGAAGAGAGAAAAAAAAAAAAAAGGGGGGGGGGGAACACGCAATCCATACAAAATAAACTAGCTTGACAAAGCAATAAAAAGACTCCATCTTGATTGATAAGATACTATTCAAACATCATCTATCCTTCTCTAGATTCAATGTAATCTTTTACTTTAGCAGCCTCAGAAAATACAATCTTATTACCATTTTCATTCACTATGATTTTAGCAGGGTATATCAAGCGGGCATTTATACCTTTGTTAATCAGTATTGTGCACAAAGGAGACATGGCTTTCCTTTTTTGTACTGTCTCATTGGAAAAATCTTGAAACAACAAAACTTTCTTATCATCAATAATAAAGGTATCAAATTTCCTGTATAGTCTCAAAATTTCAATTTTATCTTGGAATTTCAATAATTTGAATATACATAACCTATTTCT
The DNA here is from genome assembly GCF_027579735.1 of Bombina bombina. NCBI lineage: Eukaryota > Metazoa > Chordata > Amphibia > Anura > Bombinatoridae > Bombina > Bombina bombina. The sequence goes on from NC_069500.1 coordinate 790,785,575, forward strand.
GACTGAGCCATTTTCTGTGTATCTTTTGGGTCCTATTCTGTGTGCTCTTTCAATGGACAAAGGTAAAACGTGTGGGGGGAACCCTAGAGCTTTAGGTAGTATTGAAGAAGTAAACTCAATTAAGTTATCATATTCTGGAGTTTCAGGGATACCTAGTATCCTGATATTATTCCGTCTGGAGCGATCCTCTTGTTCCTCCAGACGTAACTCCATATTCTGAATCTGAGACTGTTGCTTAGCTAGCATATTTTCTTGCTTAATAATTGTATCCTCCAAGTCGGATATCCTGTTTTCAGCTTCTTCTATTCTGGAGGCGAATTGTTTCACCTCCAAATTGAGGGTGCTGAGTTCTATTGATATACCATTTAGCTCCTTTTTAATTATCTCAAACTGAGGTGAGAAAAGGTTACTAAACTGTGTTAATAATGTCTGATTATCATTGTCTGTTGCAGGAGTTTCACATAAATCAGAGCTCGTGTTGACCCCCTTATTATTTTTTTCTCTGGATTTGGCAGGCATTTTAGGAGAGTGTTGGGTGATCAGAGTGCAAAATGTATCCAAAGGCACTTGAGAAAGTGCCGATAGTGTATATAAAGACAATACTGATGTGTGAATGTGATCAGTTACCTGTATATATAGAAAAAAACATTAATACTACCAATAAAGATATAGTGAGAGTATATCGTGTAGTCTATATAGTGTAGTGTTATAACGTGAAGATATAAATGCAGTGAGCTTTTTTTTTTTTTTTTAATAATAACAATTCCTTTCCTCCCTTTGCGTTAAAGTGATTCCGGGGGGAGGGCCCTCTAGGGTTTGTGCCAAATCTTACAACCTTGATAGTGTTATAGTGGAGTGAATAAAAAAAGAAAAAGAAGAAAAAAAAGTAAAATGAAGAGATAAAAAAAAGAAAGGAAAAAGAAAGAAAGAGCCTGCTCTATCTGTATTCCAGCAAGGGGCAATAGATTTTGCTAGTTAAACTCTGGACCTATGTAGGGCTGTAATACTACTAATATCACAGATAAACTTATACAAATAATTAATAGACAGGAGAAAATCTCTCTCATATTAAACACACATGTAGCATATAAATTTCCAATATCCTATGGTTAGAACATATGGAGAAAAAAGTATTCCTAATTCTAACAATATTAAACTGTCTGGCCGCAAGACCAGCTATATATAGCAGCCAACCAAGACTTTTAACCTTTAACTCAAGAATAGACAAATTCAATAAGTTCAACCAATCCAAGGAATCTCCAGCTTCACAGTGTCCTTTTAAAACATATTCTTCTTTCTGTTATTATATGGAGAGTTTTTTGTTTTTTTTCCCTTTGAGATTTTACAAAAATGGAACACCTCAAGTAAAGATAGAAATATGCAGTACACAAATACAAATACACTGCTATTTTCAAGAAAAGCCTTTATGTGTTCTCCTTTTCCTTGTTATTTCCTGGGCACTTTATGAAGGAAACAAGTTATTTATCTAGACAGATTCATGCCAGCGTGTTTCAGGCGAACAAAACAACCCACAGATTTAAAAATAATGCGAACCAGTACATCAGGGGAATCACCTTAGCCAAGTATCCTACAGTTCTGTAATGCAGTGTTTGTGAAAATCTTACCCGCTCCTGGGGTAACGTTTGTGGCTGAACTCCTTGCCTCTAGGCCTCACCTCTCTCCACGCTCCATGGGCTCCTTACTCCGTGACGGCCGATGTCGCAAGCTCTTCAGCACGCCTCAGAACTAACCGGTAGGTAAGGCGTGACAACCACGGATCGCTCCGCAGCAGAAACACTCCAACCCTCCGGCAGTTTGGGTTGCTTGTAGCAGATTTCCAGCAATATCGAACCCCTTCACCCTACCAGGAGGGTGCAGGTCCTGTCGTCGACAATATCGGCCAGGCAATACTTGGGAGGTAGGTGGCGGTCAGAGGGAGAAACCGCTAGCTGTCATCCGGGTCTCTCTAATGGAGATAGGCAGGTGGTTCCTAGATCTATTCCCTGAGTGCGGGTTGTAGCGTATCCGCTGGTTGATGCTTCCGGCGAGTTCTGCGGTGTAATCCGCAGCGTGGTAGTTGCCCAAAGAACCGATGTGAGAACGGTTACGGGCTAATCTCGATCTGGAGCAGTGATCAGAATTAGATCTTGCTTGCCGCTGAAACCAGGAGCAGCGTGCAGCGTGAGCTTCTCCTCCGGAACCAAGCGGTTCCACCCTTGTAATTAAATATAAAAAATAGACAGGGAGAAAAAGAATTCAGGACATATATTAATATCCTAAAAATAGCAAGAGATTTCAAGAACAGGCACACGGAAAATACTTAAGAAAAAGGTTCTTTTATTTTCCCAAATCACATACAAGTGTATCACCTGTCAGTGCTTCACTGCACCGCCCAAAGTGAGAACTATAAACTTTAAAAACAAATGGTATAAGAGAGCGTAAGGACCTATCTCTATCCCTAAGCATACGTATGCAATAATGGAAAACACCTAATAAATAATTCTAAATCAGGCAAAAAGCAAAATACATATAAAAAGGTGTACACAGACAGGACCATAGGATATGTAGGATACAAACTACAGAATTTCAGGCTTAAATTACAAACACCCCTGTATCAGTGAACACACAGTTAACAACAGTTCCCTTGCTGCATGTATGAATATTCACTTCAAAGCAAATGAGACAGTTACAGGTGAGTAAAGGATTCGACCGCAGCAATTTCTGCTGCACACTAGGTCATTTCGATATATAGCTTCTCTGAAATTTCAGCAATTAGCAACACTTATCTGAGAAATCTTGTTACAATGTTTCCACTTTCCAGTAAAAAGGTACAATTTTTGCACATTTTTTCTGACAGTGTAGGTGGGAGTGGTAAAACCGTCATCAGAGGCTTTTAGTGGTTCCCCGCAAGCAAACCAGTTCTTATAGGTCAAAGGGATACCAGCTGAAGCGGCAAATCTCCAAAAGCAGTATACACTTTCACGAAAGTGAACACAGATACCAAGATGTACCGTTATTATGAAGTAGACGTTCTCTTCATACAATGGGTCCTCACCGCATCCATATGTCCCATTCAGCATGTACTCACTCACAGCGATGCAGAATACGCTATCATGTCAGAGCATAGGCAAATTAATACAGGTGTGTCCTGCTTCACCATAGTCCCAGAGTATAGCTGATCAAAGCTGTAAAGTTGAAATAGGGCCACAATGCCTCTTATTACCAAAAGTTTCCCAGGAGGTAGTCGACTTACTCCAAGGAATAAATACACATCAGTGCTAACGCACGTTTCACCCCCAGAGCAAGTGTGTGTCACAGGGGTTCATCAGGGCATACTGAGTCCTCACCGGACCTCCTCTTTTTAAAGGAACACCGGATTCATTACAGGTGATCATCCCACACATTCTAGTTTATTTCTTAAAGCTACAGCCTTTGTATCCTGTGTGTTACATCTAGCCCTTACAAAAAAACAAATAATTATTGTTAAATATTGCAAAGAACATTATAAACTTGGCGTTACTTCATTCCTAGTTTTCCAAGCTTGTCCTTTACAACACTATATAAAGAATTCACTTTATTTTATGGCATAAAATTTCTAAAGATCTAAAGACATATGCTTCTTTATATGCTTCTTTATAGGAAACTTGCATATTCCAGCTTGTCATTTAGACCTGCTGGGAATCTAGTTCCTAATCTATAGATCCATTTGGCTTCTTTTTGTAATAGAACTTTATCATTATTACCACCTCGACCATTCGTAATCCCTTTATCAATAATAACGAATTTTAAAGATTCAACATTACCATTGTGAGAAGCACAAAAATGTCTGGCAACATTTGTATCTCTGGAGTGAAGTATATCATCACGGTGCTCCTGTACCCGGTCCTTCACTAACCTGTTCGTTTTGCCAACATAAAAAATCGGGCATGAGCACCGCAAAGGATAGATCACTCCTTCAGATTTACAATTAAAAAATAATTTTATATCGTAAATCTTACCATCCTGAACCGAGAATTGTTTAGTGCTGTCCATGTGGGCACAGTATACATAGTGCCCACAAGGATAGCTGCCTTTTATCCCCTTATCCTTTTGTAGCCAATCCGAATTCGAGGAACCTCTAGAGAACTGGCTTTTTACCAGCTTATCTCTTAGACTTTGTGCTTTTCTAGCCATCATCAAGGGTCCATCACCTATGACATGTTTAACCTTATCATCCAAGGTAAGAATATGCCAATTTCTCTTCATTGCTAACCTAATGTTGTCCCATTGGTTATTAAAGTTAGAAATGAATCTAATCTGACCCTTATCTGTTCTTTGGTTGTCTCTATATAGAAGATCATCCCTAGGCATTCTTCTAGCTTTCCAAAGAGATTTTTTAAGACATTTGTTTGAATATCCCCTTTTCAAAAATCTATCCTTCATCATAGAGGCATGGACATCAAATTTAGAAAGGGAAGAACAGTTCCTCCTAAGGCGGAGGAACTGACCATAAAGAATCCCTTTCTTAAGATGTTCCGGATGGCTACTCTTCCTGGGAAACTTTTGGTAATAAGAGGCGTTGTGGCCCTATTTCAACTTTACAGCTATACTCTGGGACTATGGTGAAGCAGGACACACCTGTATTAATTTGCCTATGTGCTGAATTGATAGCATATTCTGCTTCGCTGTGAGTGAGTACATGCTGAATGGGACATATGGATGCGGTGAGGACCCGCTGTATGAAAAGAACGTCTACTTCATAATAACGGTACATCTAGGTATCTGTGTTCACTTTCATGAAAGTGTATACTGCTTTTGGCGATTTGCCACTTCAGCTGGTATCCCTTTGACCTATAAGAACTGGTTTGCTTGCGGGGAACTACTTAAAGCCTCTGATGACGGTTTTACCACTCCCACCTACACTGTCAGAAAAAATGTGCAAAAATTGTACCTTTAGGGGTACAACAGCTTGTCACTGGGGCAGTACCCTCAAAGGTACACCTTCTGTACCCTTTAAAATTGGTACAAATTGGTACCCTTGCAGATTGTACCTTTCAAAAGCAAATATGTACCTTTGGTGACTAGATTGGACCTCAGTCCTATGGTACCATATTGTATCCTTAAAAAATGGTGCAAATCCGTCCTTTTAAGGGTACTGCCCCAGTGACAAGCCCTTTGTACCTCATGATGGCAAATTTGTACTCAACACAGCATATTACAAATGCTGTTCCATTAATTTTATCATATAACAATAGTCACACTGCAGCTTTAAAAATTTTTGTATACTCAACTGTAGCCATGTAGCAATTCCAAAGACTGCTACAGAACCACCTAAAAAAGCAAGGCTAAACAACCAGTTCCAAAATGAACTGCTCAAGGTGTTTTATATAACTCTGTACTAGACTCTAAAAACACCCCATTTAATTTAGGGTGACATGCCACATAAAACATAAATATATAAAAAAAACATATAGAAAACAACATGATAATAAAATATAACTCTGACGAAAAGAAGGGGGATTCGGGGGAGGGATAAACGATAAAACTCACAACCATACATTGAATTGTCACTCTATGCAAAATATATGCAAATTAGTATATTTCCCTAGTACATAGTTAATACATTTGCTTTATGTTTAAGAGTTAACATCTTGATGCTCTAAATATAAACATTAAAATGTTAAGTGCCATTTAGAACCAGCAACACAGTATTAGTTATTAAAGGGACAGTCTAGTCAAAATTAAACTTTCATAATTCAGATAGGGCGTAAAAATTTAAACAACTTTCCAATTGACTTTTTTTTTTTTATATATTTATTTTTTATTAAGTTATATGCATAAATTATAACAAAGGCATTATTCCAACAATAAAGATCAGCATGGTGCAGTTGTACAGTACTTAGGCTAGAGAGGCATAAGGTAAACCTCCTAGGCATCCATATTCAAATAGCCAGTCCATGTGAGTTTGAGTCTCTTCATCCGGGCTAATGTCTTTGGCAAACCGAAGAAATATAACTCCATTAGTTCATTTATTTTTTGTTTGCTTACGATCTTGAATACAGGACTGTTACATAAGAGTATTACAAAAATCTTAGTGCATATGATGAAACCTCAAATTAACAAAACCACTACGCATCAATACTAAACTTCATTGGTAGCAAATGGAAAGAAAAAGAACAGAAAAAAGAAAGAACAAAAAAAAAAAAAAACAAGAAAACAAAACAAAAATAAAAACAATAACATGGTAGGTTACAATATTAAAGATGGAGTTGCATGTGCTCGGGTATCAGAGATAATGCTACATTACATCTAGGTTAGCGCTTGTTGGGAAGTAATGTGATCCTTCTATGAAAGGCTATTAAATAGCATATGTGACTATGATCTTTTATGTCGGTCCTACTTGGGCTTATATTTATATGACTCCCATAGGAGTAGCATGTCTTCAAAAAAGGTCAAACCTCCTATTTGGAGAAAATTGAATCTTTCTAATATCATATCTGAGTTAACTAATTTCACCCATTCACTAACGGTAGGTATTTTGGTTGTTTTCCAGCATCTGGGTATCATTTGTTTTGCCGTATTTAGCATAATATGAAACAGTTGTTTGCGTATTTTGCATGTTATGGGGGGATCATTATGGAGAAGTGCTAACTCTATGCTCGGGTTAATTTGCGTGTGTAGAACTGCATTAATTTCTTGGAAAATTGCTGACCAAAAATTTCTAATAGGTTCACAATCCCACCATATATGTGTCATATGTCCTGGTAGGTCGCAACCCCTCCAGCAGTGGCCTGAGCTCCCCTTAAGAATGCGCTTTATTTTGGCTGGGGTCATGTACTATCGCATACAGACTTTAATGTTTGTTTCTTTCGCTCTTGCCGAATGGGCTGAATGTGATAAATTCTCAAATCTTAACTGCCAGTCTTTAGTGAGTGTATTCGTTTCAAGCTCTCTATCCCACCCTGCAGTGTATGAAGGCAGGTTCGGGAATCTATTTTCTAAAACCAGTTTGTATAGTGTAGAAATCGATCTGGGACCTTTCAAGTCACTCAAGCATGCTTGCTCAAATTTTGTCAGAGGTCTCATAAAATCCGCTTTACTTTTGTGTGTGAGTAGAAAATGTCTCGCCTGATGGTAATTGAACCAGGAGGCAAAAAAGGGAATCGATAGTGAGTCTATTTGTTGCTTGGATTTTACCTTGTTGTTTTCTAATAAGGTGTGTATCTGTATTGGGGGGATTTGGGTGGCACCTGTGGTCCTCTCTTGAGTCAGCCCCGGGGGAAACTCTGGATTAAGTATCAAGCTTGTAAGTGGGGAATATTTTGAAGAGATTTTTGGATATGTTTTGAGGACATATAGCCAGTCTCTCCAGGTCTCATTAGACGTGGAAGACTGGGATATAGAGGGGATTCCTAGTGCCTGGATATTCCAGCATTTGTTTCCTAAGTGGGATGTGTCTGCCATGTTTGTTTCTATTTGTACCCAACCCTTAGATCTATCTCCCTCATGATTGCACCACTCCAGGACACGCTGAAGAGAGATCGCAAGTTTATATGAGTTAAGGTGGGGAACTCCCAGGCCTCCTTGCTCAGGAACTTTATAAATCGTGCTTTTATTAATACGTGGTGGCCTGCGTCTCCATATATAGTCATTCAGAATTTTTTGCAAGATATCTACTTCCCTGGAAATGTGCTGGACCGGTACGGTCTGTAAGATATATAATGCTTTAGGTAGTAGTACCATCTTAGCTGCTTGGATTCTACCCAACCACGTAATATTTTTTAGAAGCCAGGAGGAGGTCAGGGACTGAAACTCATTAATTAGTTCCCCATAGTTGTATTTGCGTGTTGATTGACTGTTTGGAGTCAAAAAGACTCCCAGATATTTAAGACGGTTGGTTTGTACTTTTAACGGGCAGAGTGCTCTGATGTCCTCTAGCGTCTGTTGGGGGATCCCTAACGGTAAGAATTCCGACTTTGTCATGTTAACTAGAAAATTGGATACCCTGCCGAAAGAGGAGAGCTCAGTCATTGCATGTGTGATAGATCTAAGTGGGTCGGTTATTGTCAGAAGGAGGTCGTCCGCGTAGATTGCCATTTTATTCTGTCTAGTCCCTGCTGTAATTCCTGTAATGTGCGGATTCTCTCTGATTCTAATTGCTAGTGGTTCAAGTGATAAAATAAATAACAATGGGGACAGAGGGCAACCCTGTCTCGACCCGTTTCTGATTTCAAAGGGTTCAGAGAGCGTCCCATTCACTCTCACCTGTGCTGTTGGGTTAGAATATAGGGCCATAATTTTTTGGATAAACTGGTCGGGGAAATTAAATCTACTAAGAGTCGCTTGTAAATAAGTCCAGTCGAGTCTGTCAAATGCCTTTTCGGCGTCAGTGGATAGAAAAAGGGCTGGGGTATTAGTCTTGGAAACAAGGTCTATAAGATTAAGTACTTTCACGGTGTTATCTTTCGCTTCCCTATTAGGTACGAAACCTGCCTGGTCCTGATGAATTAGTTCTGGGAGAAATTTATTTATGCGGGAGGCCAAAATTTTTGCATATAGTTTCAAGTCTGTATTAAGTAGGGATATTGGTCTAAAGTTGGCGGGGACATCAGGCACCCTGCCCGGTTTTTCCAATACTGAGATATGAGCTTGTAACATGGTATCGGGAAATCTATAGTCTTCCGCTATGTGATTAAATAAGGAGGTTAAATGTGGGGCAAGATATTTTGAAAAGGTTTTATAGTACAGGCCTGAGAAACCATCTGGTCCCGGCGCTTTGTTAGATTTTAGGGTACGTATAGCGTCTAATACTTCTTTAATGGAGAAGGGTTGGTTCAAAGACTCTCTTTGCTCGCTGCTTAGTTGTGGTATTTGTATGCTAGAAAGGTATTGGTGGCATGCGCGACTGTGGGCTGTGTCTTCTCTATCCGGGAATAGATTATAAAGTTTATGATAAAAAGATTTAAATACTTCAGCTATTTTATGGGTGTCTTCTAGTCTTTTTCCTGACTCATTTTTAATTGAGTGAATGTATGTTTTTTGTTGTCTGTGTTTTAAAGCTCTTGCTAGCCATTTCCCTGCTTTGTTACCCTCCCTATAGAATGTCTGTTGGAAGGACAATAGTTGTCTTTGGGCATCTATCTGGAGCAGGTTGTTTAGTTGTGCACGTTTTGAATTGAGGTTATCTAAAACAAGATTGTTGTCAGGGGATTGTTTGTGTAGATAATCTAAATCTGCCATTTCTTTAGCTAAGGTGGTATATTCTTCTCTCCTCTTTCTCGTTATATAAGTTTAATGAGTTCGCCTCTGATTGTACTTTTGCGTGCCTCCCATATCGTTGTAAAATGTACATCTGGGGTGTTATTGGTTGTGAAATATGATTTAATATGTTTGGCTAGTCTCTTTACTTGCTGTTTCCCCTTGAGGAGTGATTCATCTAATCTCCATTGGTATTGTCTCAGCGGAGCTGAGGGCCACGCTATCTCACATAATGTCAGCGAGTGATCTGACCAGGTGGTGTGTCTGATTTCAGCTGTTTTCAGGTATGAAAGAGTCAAGTGATCCACAAAAATGTAATCTAATCTAGAATAGCAACTATTGGGGATCGAGAAAAATGTGAAGTCTTTTTTTTGGGGATTGGAATATCTCCATGTGTCGTGTACCCCTAGCAATTTAAGATTTTTCCAGATGTTTTGCATGTTTGGGATTTTTTGTCTGGTTTTGGGGTTGGAGCAATCAATCTGGGGGTCTAGAGGGACGTTAAGGTTGCCTGCTATGATCAAGGAGCCTTTGGTCTGAGCTAATATTGAGTTAGTGGTTGCATTAAGAAATTTGCTCTGACGTCTATTGGGTGCATACAGGTTCACCAACGTGATGGGTTTGCCAAAAAGGAGGCCAGTGACACATAGGTATCTGCCCTCTTTGTCCTGATCTACATGTATTTTGCTAAAGGCAAGTGATTTGTGGATTAGTATACTGACACCATTAATTTTCTTGGCTGGGTGCGAACTGTGAAAGTGCTGTGGATAATTAGATGAAAAGAACTTGGGTATGTGTTTGGTTTTAAAGTGTGTCTCTTGTAGCATAAGGATCTGGCCCCCTTTCTTATGGAGATCCAACAGTGCCATCCTACGCTTATTCGGACAGTTTAGCCCTTTTGTATTTTGAGATATGATTGTAAAAGCCTGTGGGGTGTTTCTATTCATTGTGCCTGTTTTTGTACTATATGACCCAGTGCTTGGATGATGCCCTCACATACCTCCCTCTGAAGTACTCCGAGCACAACTGATTATACATATGTAACATAGTAGTAACCTTAAAAAAAAGAGAAAAAATTATAAAAAAGGAAGTGACAAAACATTCTACCCCTTTCTTAACTGAAAGGGTACAATACATTATCCTAACTATAGGAGAGTATATCTCCCAACTGGCTGAGAGTAAAAGTAAGACAGTTGTCCCATTGTAACAGGGAGAGGAGAAAGCAATAACAATGCAGTAAACAATTCTGAATTAAAATACTAAACTGATTTGGACCAGCCTGACGGCCTCTGAAAAGAAGATAAAGGATTAACATAGGACCTGTAAAACATAGCTATTAGCATAATATATTGCTAGCAAGTAAAAGTCTCTGGATTTTCAAACTCCTATTTTTAACATTACCAGGACTACCTATGTAAGAATTGTCCTTTATCACAAGGGAGTCCTTCACAGAAATTTCCTAGAAAAGAAAAAGAAAACATGCAAGATAGTGTGACAATATTATTGTTCCATTGAACATATTTAAAAGGATATAGCTTATCCGGTTCAGGGGTCTCCATTCTCCTGCAGGTTATTTTGATTGCCTGCGTTCAGCCTGCGTGTTCTTCTCTGTTGTACCTGCTGCCATTCCCGCCTCTGAGGTAGCGGGTTAGTACTAGGACCCGGTTTGTGTTGGTTTTGTGCATCTTCTCTCTCTTCAATCACGGGTGGTATGATATCTAGGGCCTTGCAGATCTGTTTGATGTCTCCTGGTGTAGTGCATATGAATCTCTTTCCTTGCCAGGGGATAATTAACTGGAATGGAAACCCCCACCTGTAGGGGATATTTTGTTTTCTGAGAAGCATAGTAAAAGGTTTAAGTTCTTTTCTCTTGAAAAGGGTCCTCTGCGACAAGTCGGTGTAAAATTGAAGATCAGCATTTTCGTACTTGATAGGTTGTTTTTCACGAGCCAGCTTCATAAGCTCTTCTTTAACCTGGTAGTTTGTTAATCGTACAATTATGTCTCTAGGTGGTTGTGTATCTAATGGTTTAGGGCGGAGTGCCCTATGGGCTCTGTCTATCTCAATCTTTACTGGGGACTCTGTTTGTTTCAAAAAGTTAAAGAGATCTTGTAGATATTGCTCCAGGCCCGGAGACGGTATGGATTCAGGGACACCTCTGATTCTGATATTATGCCTTCTGCTTCTATTTTCGGCATCATCAATTTTTTCTTCCAGGCCCAGTATGACTTCATTTTGTTTGTGGATAGTGGTATGTAGGTCAGATATTGCCGTATTATGAGTATCCAGTGTGGTTTCCACCGCTTCCACTCTATGCCCTATTTCAGACATTTCTTTCTTTAGGTCATTGATTTCCTCTTTAATGCATTGTTTAACTTGCAGGGCTAAGGCCGAGAAATCTTTTTTTGAGGGAAGTGATGCAAATAAAGCTTTAGGCACTGTGATGGTGTCTGTCATAGTTTCAGAGTCCGATTCTGAAGATGAATATGCTGCAGCAGAGTCTTGATCTTCATTGGGGTTTAAGCTTGTAGATTTGACCTCTACCGATTTGAAAAAGTTATTAACTGAGGGAGTAGTCTGACTGCTTTGTTTCGGTATAGACCCTTTTTTGTTGATTTTTTTAGGAGACATGCTTGCCTTGTTCAATGTCCCAGTCTGTGTTTTAAAAGATACCCTTTGCACAGGTTAAAATCAAGTCAGGACTCAGCACATTAATGGGTTGTACAGTAAGGTTTGTGCCTAATGAAGGTATTTTGATCAGACGTTTACAGAGCTATGTTACTCATTATGGCTTAGGAGCTGCAATATATATCACTGTCCGCCGTGTATTTCTTGTGGATTGGGCCTAGTACCTGGGTATTGCTGCTTTGCACGGTAAACAAATGATAGACATGTGTAAGTTCCTTTTTAAACGTCAGGTTGTGAAGTAGACTTTATCTTCAATGGAATATAAAAGAAAGTGGAAAACTTTACCCCTTGTGCTGTAAGGATTATCGCCTTCAATTTGCATGCATATATGTGTAGTCACAGATAGATGTTCCCTTCATTCAGAGGCATATTATGAGGATAGGTAAAGTCCCTTAAACTCGGTCATGCTTGTCTTGAGCATAGCATTTTCCCTTAAGTGTTGCTTCCTATAATGCCTCTCTGACATATAGACATGTCACAAATATTGCAGGTCTGCATAAACAGGTTTCACCGTTGTTAATCTCGACCATCCATGTCTCACACATCCACGTGCGTCTAAGCTATGCTCTCACTCAGTAGTGGCCCATTACTGTGCAGTGTTTTAAACTTGCAGGTGTCTCAGAATAATTGCGGTCTTTGCGCTCGGACCCGTATTATGTGTGCTAGCCGACAGCTCTTTCCAATTGACTTTTATCACTAAATTTGCTTTGTTCCCTTGGTGGTATTTTTGAAAAGCTAAACCTAGGTAGGCTCAAACTGATTTCTAAACCGTTGAAAACCGCCTCTTAGCTCAGAGCATTTTGAAAATGTTCACAGTTAGACAGTACTAGTTCATGTGTGTAATATAGATAACAATATGCTCACTCCCATGTAGTTATTTAGGAGTCTGCACTGATTGGCTAAACTGCATGCCTGTCAAAAGCACTGAGATAAGGGGCAGTCTGATGAGGCTTAGATACAAGGGAATCTCAGAGGTATAAAGTATATTAATATAACTGTGTTGGTTATGCAAAGCTGGGGAATGGGTAATAAAGGGATTATCCATCTTTTTAAACAATAACAATTCTGGTGTAGACTGTCACTTTAAGTATTTTTTTTGCTTTGCCCACTTCTGGCATATTACCAACAACGATTGAACATAATTATTTTGCTGTACAACATGTATGTTGCATTCATTTTGGGTGACCGACAGTTATGTGAATATGAATAATTGAGGTGTACAAATGATATGGATTTGCAGGGTTCGGCAGCCTTGAACCACCCATCCCCCTCAACCTTTTAGTCGCACAAGTGATTGTACCTTTTTGGGGGGATTAAATGGTACAGACATGGACCCTTTGACAGTTGGAAACATATTTGTACCTTATTTACCGCTAAATGGTACATATTAGTTCCTTAAGGTGTAATTATGATCCATTGAGGGTACAACCACATCAATTGTACCCTAAGTATTCACAAATGGACCCCAACCGTACCCTTTTTTCTGACAGTGTAGGGATACGTCACACGCTTAGGAACCGCTGAATGTGGAAACAAGCAGGCTACTGGAAACATCGTAACAAGATTTCTCAGATAAGTGTTGCTAATTGCTGAAATAACAGAGAAGCTATATATCGGAATGACCTAGTGTGCAGCAGAAATTGCTGCAGTCTAATCCTTTACTCACCTGCAAGGGAACTGTTAACTGTGTGTTCACTGATACAGGGGTATTTGTAATTTTAGCCTGAAATTCTGTAGTTTGTATCCTACATATTCTATGGTCCTGTCTGTGTACACCTTTGCATATGTATTTTGCTTTTTGCCTGATTTAGAATTATTTATTAGGTGTTTTCCATTATACGTATGTGATTTGGGAAAATAAAAGAACCTTTTTCTTAATTATTTTCCGTGTGCCTGTTCTTGAAATCCCTTGCTATTTTTAGGATATTAGGATATTAATATATGTCCTGAATTCTTTATCTCCCTGTATATTTTATTTTATATATATATATATATATATATATATATATATATATATATATATATATATATATATATATATATATATATATATATATATAATGTGGGTCATAATAAAGTCCAACACTGCCAAAATAAATTCATTCACATCTTATTTTTTATTTTTATTTGTAATAGATAGCATTTTACTGTTTGTTTTCCCCAAGTTGTGTGGAGTGAGGTTAAAACTATTAGTCAAGTATTACCTTTCTGCCATTCAAAATGTTCCATTATTTGCAGAAGGTGTTTAGTGTCATTTAAGTGTCTTGCTAAAAAAAAAAAGCACAAAAGGTTGTACAATGTTACTATTCTCCTAAACGTTCATTCATTGAATCCTCCCTATGGAACTGTCAGACAAAGTTTTGGAGTGTCTGTATTTTTGTTTAAATAAAAAATAGATATTCTTGGTGATTAGGTTTTCTTATAGCTGCTCTGTTAATTTTAAAATTTGAATGTAGGCTTTGCTTTCAACAAGTATGTCTTTCCTGTAGTTGTGTTTTATTACTTAGGATTTTCATAGTTTTTTTTTTTATATATTTTATGTACTTGATAAAAAGTGAAGTCCTTTCTCTAATATTTCATCCTCATTCTTTTGTTAAAGGGTAAAATGACAAATTGACTAGAGGGTTGCTTCTAATCCTTACTCTTTAATGGCAACCTTTTCAACTTTTTTTTCTTTTTCTGTTACTTCCTCCTCCCCCTTCTCAGTTTGGGAAGTCTGCAAGGTTCTGGTGTATTTTGGAAAAGCCCCTTGAACAGATTTTTTGTTTGTACTTCTTCACTTTCCAAAGGAAGTCTACAGAACTAGATATTGGTGTTGCTGCTGAATAGCTTTGAATGGAGAACTAACATATCTTGAAAACATGAATTGCTATTAATAATTAGCAAATTATTTGTAACTGTAAAATGTATTGTTGTACACTGTAAATGATTTGCATTCCTGGATTTGATTTTCAGTGTCCTCCAGTAACTGGTCCATATCATTTATTTTGTCACCTTCCTGTTTCTGTATTATCTCTTGTGACTCACATACTATACATACTTTTTCTTTCTGAAGGTTCTGTGCTACGGTGTGTTTAAGATGGTCATTCATTCTATTCTGACCTTTTAAAAGCTTTTTTTTTTTAGTAAATTACAAAAATTGAAGTTCAAATTACCAAAAATAAAATATCATACCAAAAAGGAGTATATAGAGGAGTTCATATGTAAGATGCAAATTTAAAGTATTACTCAATATCAGTAACTTAATAAAACTTTCTATGAAATAAAACTCCCATAATATAAAGAGTGCCCTAGTTTCTCACATACGACATTCTGATGTGAAAACCTGTGCAACCTGAGCTTTTTCGTGCTTTGTTACTTTTCACATTATCAAATTAAAACTACACATTTTAATTTACAGAACCGGAATATATAGGTAAGAGGTGTGGTTCTTTCCAGTATGGTACCCAATAACTGAGACCAGACTTCATTAAAATGAATTATTACTAGCAACACACGCACAGAGAACCTGATAGGAGATAGATACAAACTTTGACCCTTCAAATACCATTAAGACACAGTTTTGACAGGACAAAAAATGGCATTATTCATTATGACAATAATTAGCAATATGAATCAACCCATAATTTAAGTTAGTAAAATACTCCTTTGCCACTAAGGCTACTTTAGTATTCTCCTATGCAGTCAGTCAGGTCAGGTTTCAGCTTAAGCTTAGTTCCCAGTACCCTTTGCATTTTACAAGACTCCGATCACTGCATTTTGCCTAGTAGAGTCAGTGGGGCCCTTGCAGAACTTGGTTTGTGGATTTAGTTCAAATGCAGACTCAAGCTTTTTTTTTAAAACATTATTTTTATTGATTTTTTTGCAATCAATAAATGAAGATATAAAACCACCTAATTAAACAAAACAAACAGAGAAAGAAGGTTCACAGTTTAAGTACTTTTGAATCTGGTGACCCAAAAGTTTATGTCATAAGAGTCCATTGTTCCCTT
This sequence comes from Bombina bombina, assembly GCF_027579735.1. Classification (NCBI taxonomy): domain Eukaryota; kingdom Metazoa; phylum Chordata; class Amphibia; order Anura; family Bombinatoridae; genus Bombina; species Bombina bombina. The sequence continues at coordinate 790,801,492 of NC_069500.1, forward strand.
AGAGATGTCCCTCTTTGTGGCCTTGAAAGATCATAGGATTATGAAAACATTTTCTTAATTAATTAACCATACTGTTGATTTTTGAAGCATAAAATTAATGAGAGGGGTTTATACACTTAAGGACAGGATTGTCAAGACTTTTTATCTCAAGGTCCCTATTACAGCAAATAGAGTCTCTAAACAAAAGACTGTGAAAAATAATTTAATGCAGGTCAGGAAACCAGTCACCAGAAAGAATTATCACAAAAAGAAGAAAACATTTTTTTTCCTGGTGTAAAACTTCTGCAAGAAGTTTTGGACACAGTATTATCTGCTAGTTCTTAAAAGGTCAAATTTCTGCGCCTTCTGTGTTATACCACAGAAAGATTGCTAAACCTCTGGATATTCAGAGTTTTGTTCACGCTTTAGTCAGATTGAGACCAGTTATTAAGCTAAATTCTCCTCCCTGTAACCTTAATTTGGTTTTAAGGATTTTGTGTTGGGATCCTGCTCTCCCCCTCCTTATCTGTACCTACCTCCAATCCCATCTCTCTCCTTCTCCTCTTTTGAAGTCCACTGTATTCGCCTGTTCTTCCCCCTCTCCTTCAGAGTGTCATCTATCGCCCTCCTGGAACAACCTCCCAATTCCTTGACAACTTTGCCGCCTAGCTTCCTCACTTTCTCTCTACGAATATATTAACCCTAATTCTTGGGGACTTCAACATTCCCATTGACAACCCATCTGCCCCTGCTGCCTCTAAACTTCACATCCTCCTTCGGGCTCTCACAATCCACCCTATTCACCGTGATGGACACTCCATCAACCTGGTATTTTCCTACCTCTGCTCTATATCTGACCTCACCTGTCACCCGTTTCCCATTTTAGACCATAACCTGGTCACCTATAATATTAATGCAACAGCTAAACCCACTTCTCCATCCCGTCCCCACACCTGTAGAAATATAAACGCTGTGGATCCACTCCAATTTTAAAAAAAATCATTCAAGATCTCCTCCCTCACACTTCCACTATAACCTGCCCTGATCTCGCTACAGCCCACTATAACAAAACTCTCTCCTCTGCACTAGACACACTTGTCCCTCCCCGACTGCACAAAACATCATGCCATCAGTTGCAGCCCTGGCACTCTCAGCAAACACGCTATTTGCAAAAATGCTCCCGTACTGCTGAGCGTGTCTGGAGGAAATCTCAGTCGGAACCGGATTTCATACACAATAAGTTTATTCTTCATTCATACACTTCTGCCCTTCACTTAGCCAAGCAAACCTACTTCTCTTTTCTCATATCTACACTTTCCTCAAACCCTAAACGACTCCTCTCCACCTTTAACTCTCTCCTCTACCCACCTGCTCCACAACCCCGTCTGTCTTTAGTGCTCAAGACCTGGCAGACTATCCGAAGCAACATCCCATCACTAACCTACAATATTCCAACAACAAGCCCAGTTACTCCCTCTGCCACCTTCTGCATCTTCCATCCAGCCACTGAGAATGAAGTTTCTTTGTTACTATCTTCCTCACGCCTCACTACCTGACCGCTCGACCCTATCCCTTCCCATCTAATACCCTCCCTGTTTTCCACCCTCACTCCTGCTCTTACTCACATCTTCAACCTATCTCTCTCTAGCAGTTCATTCCCATCTTCTTTCAAACACGCAAATGTCACTCCCATACTCAAAAAAACCCTCCCTCGACCCTAATTCTCCTGAAAGCTACCGCCCCATATCACTGCTTCCACTAACATCAAAACTCCTTGAAAAACTAGTTTACAATTGCCTAACCCTCTTCCTGTCCACCAACTCCCCCTGCAATCTAGATTCCGCCCCAAACACTCAACTGAGACTGCCCTTACCAAGGTTACTAATGATCTTATCTCTGCTAAAAGTATTGGCCACTACTCTATACTCATCTTACTTTACCTCTCAGCTGCCTTTGACACAGTTGACCAGCCCCTCCTCCTACAGATCCTTAGCTCTTTTGGCCTCTGTGACACTGCTCTTTCTTGGATTCACTCCTATCTTTCTCACAGGTCTGTCTCTGTGTCATTTGTCGGCGACTACTCGTCTCCAATGCCTTTGTCTGTTGAAGTACCTGAAGGATCTGTTATGGGTCCTCTACTCTTCTCCATTTATACTTCTTCACTGGGTGAACTTATCAACAGTTATGGCTTCAAATATCACCTCTATGCTGATGAGACCCAGATCTACCTCTCCACCCCTGCTCTCTCTCCCTCTGTCCTTTCTCATGTCAGCAACTGCTTATCTGGTATCTCCTCCTGGATGGCCTCTCACCACCTAAGGATTAACATGTCCAAGACTGAGCTACTTCTAATCCCCCCCTCAAGCTCTACGCCAACTCCTAACTTTTCTATGCCTGTCGATGGCATCACCATTTCCCCATCGCCCCAAGTCCGCTGCATCAGAGTTACACCTGACTCAAATCTATCCTTTGTCCCCCACATCCAATTGCTTTCTACATCCTGCCACAACCACCTAAGCAATATTTCCAAGATTCGCCCTTTTCTGAGCGCTAACACCACAAAGCAAATAATCCACTCTATTGTTATTTCCCGACTTGACTACTACAATAACCTACTTACTGGCCCTTCTCTTTCCTGCCTCTCCCCCCTTCAATCCATCCTAAATGCCTCTGCCAGGCTAATTAACCTTTCCAGTCACTCTGTATCTGCTGCACCTCTTTGCGAGTCCCTTCATTGGCTCCCCATTCACAGCAGAATTGAATTCAAAATTCTCACCCTTACATACAAAGCTCTAACCAACGCCGCTCCCCACTACCTATCCTCTCTAATAAAAAAGTATTCTCCAGCCCGCCCACTGAGATCCAACAATGACCTGCTCCTTGCATCTTCAACTATCACCTCTTGTCATGCTAGATTGCAGGACTTCTGTCATGCAGCACCTACCCTCTGGAACTCTCTCCCTTGTGCTGTCAGGCTTTGCCCTAGTATTTCTTCCTTTAAATGCTTCCTAAATACTTTTTTGTTCAGAGAAGCCTACCACCCAACTCAATAATAAATTAATTTCACTTCCCTCATCTAACTCTGCATAAACATCTTTCTCAATCTTCAAGTCCTCACCTCCTGTTTCTCAACCTCCTACCATTCTAGATTGTAAGTTCCCACGGGAATAGGCCCCTCAATTCCTGATGTATGTGTTTGTAAATGTTGTCCTGTCTCTCACAAGTTTTATATCATTGTTTTATTTAAATTAATTGTAACCATGGACAGCGCTGTGGAATATGTTGGCGCTTCATAAATAAAGTATAATAATAATAATAAGGATTTTGCAGATTTCACCTTTAGAACCTATGCATTATTGACATTCAGTTACTATCTTGGAAAGTGTTGTCTCTTAGTGATTTCTTCTACCAGATGAGTTTCAGATTTGTCTGCTCTTTCTTGTAATCCTCCCAATATAGGGCCAGATTACGAGTTGAACGCAAAATATTGCTCATGCTAAAGCTTTATTTCCGCTCAATTGACTAATATCTCACGCATGAGAACAGGCGCAGCGGAGAAGGTAAGTCACGCATAAACACATAAATATATATGTATATACATTTATATATATATTTATTGGGAACACACATATTCCATAGACCGCAATGTAAAGGCATTTTTCAGTGCTGTTTTTTTTCTTACACCCCACACCCACCAACTTCCCGAATTACAAACTGCTTTGTCCTGTTATTTTATTAAAAAATAAAAATGCTTAAATTACCACTGTATTTTGAGGGCATTTGGGGCACATTATAAAATTAACCAGAGATCTTATCTCTGGTTAATTTTATGAGTACTAATTTCTACCACAAGCTCACAGTAGCAATAAACAGCCACTTGTAATGGCTGGCTATTCATTGCACGCCCAATAAATTAGCACTCCACTTGTAATCTAGCCCTTAGTCTTTTATGAAGACAAGTCAGTTTTGAGAACCAATTTTGATTGAAAACATGAATAGATAAATTGTAGTTCCTTTTCTTTATCGTAATCCTCAAACCTCTAAGGAAAGACTTTTACATAAGTTTTATGTAGTAAGAGCCTTACAATTTTATCTCCAGGCTACTAAGGATTTTAGGCATGTTTTAGGATGTTTGTTTAATTCTACGATCCCCGTTGGGGTCAAATGGCCACAGCAGTTACCCTGGTTTTGTTGTTGAAGCTTTAAATTCATAAGGCTTACCTGGTGGTCGAAAGTCTCCCCCAAAGCGTATTACGGCTCATTCTATAAGATCAATTTCTACTTCCTGGGCTTTTAGAAATGAGGCTTCAGTAGAACAAATTTGCAAGGCAGAGTCACGTCCATCCCGAGAATAAACCTGGGACCTCTGTTGCTAGTTCTTTCTCAGGCTGTTTCTCTGTCTCTGTGCCACTAGAGGGCTCTGGCTCAGGCTGAGAGTTTCTTTGTGCTGCTACCTGCACTAGCTAGCTCTCTGGCTCCTACTGCTTATCAGCTGCAGGTAGTTTTCAATCAGCCTCACAGACCCCTCCCGGCCTTGACATTGTGGTTTACACTCTGTTTGTGCCTCTGACCTGTACCTGTATACAAGATATTCTGATGTATCGTCTGACTCCTGAACCTTGCTTGTCTTTTGACCTCTCTTTTGGATCTGCCCTGTGTTTAGACAAAGGATCAGACAGCTTCTCTGGTAAACTGAACTATGCTTGTTTTCTGACTACTCTTCTGGATACCCCCTGTGTTTTGTAATTGATTGGACTACTTTTAGGTATCTGACATTTGATTTATCTTCAGATTATTCTCTTGTTTTCTGCCAGTCTCTGCTACCAGTGTATCCAATATCTCTACTCTGGTATCTGGCTCCTGTACCCAAGCCCTGTAGAAGGCGCCTGTCTAGCGCCAGTATCCAGCTTCTGTACATAGTCCTGCAGAAGGTGCCTGAGAAGCAACAGTATTCTGTTCTAGTACCCTAGCCGAGGGCATTTGTCAAGAACCGGTATCATGCGTCAGCACTCTAGCTCTGCAGGGGATGCCAGCCAAGCACCGGTATTCTGTACTAGTATCCTAGCCCTGCAGAGGGCATCTGTCAAGCATTGGTATCCTGCTTGAGCAGAGCACCAGCCAAGCACCATTATTCTGTTCCAATACCCTAGCCCAGCAGAGGGCATCTGCAAAGCACAAGTATCCTGCTTCACCACCCAAGCCCTGCAGAGGGTGTTTTCCAAACACTGGTATCCTGTTCAAGTCTTGGCTTCAAGTGGGCATTCCAATCTTCTGTGCTCAAGTGGGCACTCCATTCTTCGACCCTCAAGTGGGCACTCCTGTGTTTGGCCCTCAAGTAAGCATTCCAGTCTTCAGCCCAAAAGTGGGCATTCCAGTCCTCTGCCCTAAAATGGGTGCTTCTGTTCCTGGCTCTAGAGTGGGCACTACTTCTGACTTCAGCTCTGGTGTAGGCCTTACCACTGCATTATCCCGTTTCCAGTTTTCTGTACAATAAAACCTGCTTTGTCTGTCTGCAATCGTAACCATGCCTAAAAGGGGTAGTATCGTAAAGGAACTCATAACACTGGCCCCTTTTAGTGCTCATGATGGGACTAAGTCTGACACCTCTACACATGAGCTCAAAATCCTTGAAACCAGGCAGCCATATGGTCATCCTTACATACTTTCAGTAAATTATTCCATTTTGATGTTTTTGCTTCTACGGAAGTGGCCTTTGGTAGGAAAGTCCTTCAGGCTGCATAATCAGAAAATTAGATGCCTGCCTTTTTTCCAAATTATTTCCCCCCTCATTACTTGTGGACCCCACAGCTTGAGTTAATTTCCCAGAAGTAATGAACTCATGGTCTCTCATCACCTTACAAAAGAAAACTACATTAATGCTTAATTGACAAATTCATTTCTTTCTAGGTGGTGAGAGTCCATGAGGCTCTCCCAATATATTTGTAATGTAATTGTCTAGTGCTCTGTTATTTCCTACCTTTTGCCTTCCATAAATCAGTGAGGTGGAGGGATGGAGAACTCTTGGAATTTTGGGAATCTTTGCCTCCTCCTAGTGGCTAAGAGCTGAATTCCCAGAAGTAAATAACTTGTGCACTCTTACTACCTGGAAAGAAATTAATTTATCAGGTAAGCAAAGATTTATTTTTCTTTGGCAGGATCCAAATGTCATCAAAAAGGGCTGTTTTTGTTGGCATTGGCAGCATCATCTTGTTTTTTGAGTCTACGCACATGCAGATTGGTGGCCAATATCATTATCTTTTATTCAATGTGTTATCAGTCAATCTGTTAGTTTTGAGCATGTATCTAGTGCCTCTGTATCCATTTTGTTGTCAATATTTAGTTGACTAGTGATTAGGTGGATTGTGATTTCTAAAATAAATCATGTTCACGTATCATATGGGTGACCTTTCCAATATCTGCTCCACTATTTTTCAAATATGGTTCTGGTGGTATAGTTTGGTTTGCGATCACTCATTTAAAAAAATAATTTATTGGGAGCCAAAAGACAGCTGATAAATACGATCAATAGGACTGGAGTGAACCCTACTATTGCATATTTATTGATGGAGGTTTAATTTTTAGACATTGATGTAAAGGCTCTTAAAAACATAGTAGAATTATTTAAACAATGTTAATATCAGTTTTGATACTTTATTAACCCCTTAAAGATCTGTACGTCGCTGGTCTTTCATTGGGGCTTGATTTTTTGATTGAGCACTCTCACCGCCATCGGTGAGACCACACTATTCCAGGAAGCCTGCTGGTGGGAGGTCATAATAGCACTGTCTTGCTGCTGGCAGTGTGAGCCATGCTATTATGTCCTGAAAAACCATTCACAGTCAGCAATGTACAGGGCATGTCGTGGTCTTTAAGGTGTTAAAAAAATATCCACTGTTATAAAAAGCACCATGTTAATTCTCGTGGAACTAAAACACACACCATTACATTGTTTGAATTAAACCTTGGAGTGAATAAGCGTTATGATCTACAGTTTGAGTGTCAGCTGTTGACCTTATTTAAGAATATTAAACAACTGGACTTTACGTGTCAAAGAAAACATATCCCATAGGAAATTTCTAGTGTGCTGTTCTACCTACTCATTTCCCTGTTTATATGACTTCACACCCTATCAATTTGATATTTGAAACCATATGTCAAGTAAAGATAAAAGAAAGTGGGTGTAGTCGTCAAAAATATTTAACGGGATAGAGAAATGCAAACTATTGTTCTGTTTCCCAAGATAATCAAAAGAACCTTTTGCAAAATTATTTAAAAAAAAAAAAAAAAGTTCTCAGTCTTTTATTGTATTCCCCTGAATGCCTTATTTATTCCACATAATACATTTGGAAATTTAAATCACTGACAGTGGGAAAAAAAGTTGTAAACTTTTATTGACAGCAAAACCCGTTCCATTTTAAATTTGTTTTCTTTTTCCCCAAACACCAATTGATGCATTCAATAACTCTCACTTCCCATGAATGTAAATCCCACTTTTTCCCCTCTGATTTTGTATCCTTCATTTTTAATTCTTAACTAAAAAAGGTGCACTTCTGTAGGAAAAAATATATTTTAGTAAATAGAGATTGCATGGTACACTACAACATACTGGTAATACTGTAAGAATCATTAAGCAAACAGTGGTCTGAAATGATTTTATATGAAGAGACATGATGGTAGACAGATAAACAGCCAATTGATTCACTAACAGACAGGCTGTACAATAAGTCTTTAAAGCAATTTAAGGGTTTTGGTAATAAATTCAATACATTTCTATCATGTATATCAAAGAGAACTATTTAAAATAAAATATATCTATAAATCTACAGTATATATCTATCTATCTGTCTGTCTTTCTATCGATTTACCTATCTATATAAAGGTTCCTCTACCATTATGGTGCAAGAATATCCCTAGCAGACGAGGAGACACTATGATTTTCCTATATTTATCCTCGACCTAACAATATATTTATTTCCTTACTTTCGAGTTCTCCTGGCCATCTAAGTAAAAATATAATAAGCACTGACACCTGAGCTTTAAAGGGACAGTCTACAGTATTCAAAACTAAACTTTCATGATTCAGATAGGGCATGCAATTTTAAAACACTTTCCATTTTACTTTTATCATCAAATTTGCTTTGTTCCCTTGGTGGTATTTTTGGAAAGCTAAACCTAGCTAGGCTCAAACTGATTTCTAAACAGTTGAAAAACGCCTCTTAGCTCAGAGCATTTTGAAAGTTTTTCATAGTTAGACTGTGCTAGTTCACATGTGTCATATAGATACCATTGTGCTCACTCCCGTGGAGTTATTTAGGAGTCTTCACTGATTGGCTAAAATGCAAGTTTGTCAAAAGCACTTAGATAAGGGGGCAGTCTGCAGAGCCTTAGATACAAGGTAATCACAGAGGTAAAACATATATTAATATAACTGTGTTCGTAATGCAAAACCGAGGAATGGGTAATAAAGGGACTATGGGGTCAATTTATCAAGCTCTGTACGTTCTAAAGACCGCTGCTCCATAACCTGTCCACCTGCTCTGAGGCGCAGACAGAAATCAACCCGATCAAATACGATCAGTTGATTGACACCTCCTGCTAGCAGCCGATTGGCCACAAATCTGCACAAGAACTGCTGGTGCAATAATAAATGCTGACAGAGTATGCTGTCGGCATTTATCAATGTGCAGCGGACATAATACTCTACATCGTATCATGTCCGCTCGCACTTTAGTAAATTGACCCCTATGTATCTTTTTAAATAATAAAAATTCTGGTGTAAACTGTCCCTTTAAGTTATATAGGTTTTGAAGATTCAGATAGGTTAATTTATAAGCTTGTGATTGGTTAAGAAGTCAAAAACAAATAGGCACTAGTGCTAGCTAGTATTCCAATATTGTCGTTTAATGACCCTTAAGTTCGTCATTACGACCATACACACAGAGATATCATTTTAAACACTTGTGCAATTACCACATACTGTGATCAAGCTTGAAACATAGGTTAATAAAAAAAAAAAATTACAAACATAATTGTTGCATGTTACTAATTTACCTATTACTTTCTTAAAGGGATAGTAAACACCAAAACATGTTGGCCTCGATCCGATATGCAGCGTCGCCCGCAAAAGCCGGCGACGCCAAATTTTGCGCTGCTTTGGTATCACATATACGGCGTAACCTAGAAGTTACGCTCATATTTCTGCCTTCGGCCGTAGTTTTTTGGGCCATAGACAGGTATACCAAACCAGCGCAGTTTGGTATCCAATATACAGCGTAAGGACTTACGTGGTGAAAATGGAGAAATCTTACTCCATTTTCACCTCGCCACAAATTGCAGGCATAGTAAGCCTTACGCTGTGTATTGGAGCCCCGTAACTCCCTAAACTACCTGCAAAATAAAACCTAACACCTAACGCATGCGCAATGTCTATCTACCTGTCAACCGCGATCCCCCACGCAATCCCTAATTAAGTTATTAACCCCTAAACCGCCGCTCCCGGACCCCGCCGCCAGCTACATTAACTACCCCCTAATGTGAGCCCCTTACACTGCTGCCAGCTATATTAAATTATTAACCCCTAATCTAATCCCCCTACCCTGCCGCCAGCTATATTAAATTATTAACCTCTAATCTAATCCCCCTACCCCGCCGCCAGCTATATTAAATTATTAACCCTTAATCTAATCCCCCTACTCCACCGCGAGCTATATTAAATTAATTAACCCCTAAGATAATAAACTATCCCTACCACTAAACCTAAGTCTAACCCTACAAATAGCCCTGAAAAGGGCTCTTTGCGTGGCATTACCCCAAAGTAAACAGCTCTATTGCCAGCCCTTAAAAGGGCTTTTTGCGGGGCTTTGCCCCAAAGTAATCAGCTCTTTTACCAGCCCTTAAAAGGGCTTTTTGAGGGGCATTGTCACAAAGTAATCAGCTCTTTTGCCTATAATCTAAATCCCCGTACACCGCCGCCACCTATAATAAATGTATTACCCCCTAATCTAATCCCCCTACACCGCCGCCACCTATATTAACTATATTAACCCTAATTATATTAGGGTTAATATAGTTAATATAGTTATTATATTATATATATTAACTATATTAACCCTAATTATATTAGGGTTAATATAGTTAATATAGTTATTATATTATATATATATATATTAAGTATAATAACCCTATCTAACTCTAACACCCCTAACTAAATTCTTATTAACCCCTTAGTGACCAGAGCACTTTTCCATTTTCTGTCCGTTTGGGACCAAGGCTATTTTTACATTTTTGCGGTGTTTGTGTTTAGCTGTAATTTTCTTCTTACTCATTTACTGTACCCACACATATTATATACCGTTTTTCTCGCCATTAAATGGACTTTCTAAAGATACCATTATTTTCATCATATCTTATAATTTACTATAAAAAAAATGATAAAATATGAGGAAAAATGGAAAAAAAACACACTTTTTCTAACTTTGACCCCCAAAATCTGTTACATATCTAAAACCACCAAAAAACACCCATGCTAAATAGTTTCTAAATTTTGTCCTGAGTTTAGAAATACCCAATGTTTACATGTTCTTTGCTTTTTTTGCAAGTTATAGGGCCATAAATATAAGTAGCACTTTGCTATTTCCAAACCATTTTTTTCCAAAATTAGCGCTAGTTACATTAGAACACTGATATCTTTCAGGAATCCCTGAATATCCCTTGACATGTATATATTTTTTTTTTGTAGACATCCCAAAGTATTGATCTAGGCCAATTTTGGTATATTTCATACCACCATTTCACCGCCAAATGCGATCAAATACAAAAAATTGTTCACTTTTTCACAAATTTTTTCACAAACTTTAGGTTTCTCACTGAAATCATTTACAAACAGCTTGTGCAATTATGGCATAAATGGTTGTAAATTCTTCTCTGGGATCCCCTTTGTTCAGAAATAGCACACATATATGGCTTTGGCGTTGCTTTTTGGTAATTAGAAGGCCGCTAAATGCCACTGCGCACCACAAGTGTATCATGCCCAGCAGTTAAGGGGTTAATTAGGGAGCTTTTAGGGAGCTTGTAGGGTTAATTTTAGCTTTAGTGTAGTGTAGTAGACAACCCCAAGTATTGATCTAGGCACATTTTGGTATATTTCATGCCACCATTTCACCGCCAAATGCGATCAAATTAAAAAAAAACGTAAAATTTTTCACAATTTTAGGTTTCTCACTGAAATCATTTACAAACAGCTTGTGCAATTATGGCACAAATGGTTGTAAATGCTTGTCTGGGATCCCCTTTGTTCAGAAATAGCAGACATATATGACTTTGGCGTTGCTTTCTGGTAATTAGAAGGCCACTAAATCCTGTTGCGCCTCACACGTGTATTATGGCTAGCAGTGAAAGGGTTAATTAGGGAGTTTGTAGTGAGCTTGCAGGGTTAATTTTAGCTTTAGTGTAGAGATCAGCCTCCCATCTGACACATCCCACCCCCTGATCCCTCCCAAACAGCTCCCTTCCCTCCCCCACCCCACAATTGTCCCCGCCATCTTAAGTACTGGCAGAAAGTCTGCCAGTACTAAAATAAAAGGGTTTTTAAAAAAAAAATGAATTTTTTTTTAGCATATTTACATATGCTACTGTGTAGGATCCCCCCCTTAGCCCCCAACCTCCCTGATCCCCCCCAAAACCGCTCTCTAACCCTCCCCTCTGCCTTATTGGGGGCCATCTTGGGTACTGGCAGCTGTCTGCCAGTACCCAGTTTACAATAAAAAAATGCTTTTTTTTTGTTTTTTTTTGTTTTTTTTCTGTAGTGTAGCTTTCCCCCCCCCCCCCACCCCCCACAGACTAACCCCCACCACCTTGCTTATTGTTTACATTTTTGTTTGACATATTTGATATATTTTTTATTTCCCATTTTCTGTAGTGTAGCGGTTCCCACCCGCTCCCTCCCCGTGCACGCGCCCGCCCCCACCCTCCCGTGCACGCGCGCGCGCGCCCGTGCGCGCCCCCAGCCACCCCCGCCCACGATCCCGCCCCCCTTCACATCCACATGGCCATCGATGGCCGCCACCCGCCTCCCGGTCCGACTCCCACCCACCAACGCAGGTAGCCACCGATCTCCGGTGCAGAGAGGGCCACAGAGTGGCTCTCTCTGCACCGGATTACTTAAAAACGTTATTGCAGGATGCCTCCATATCGAGGCATCACTGCAATAACCGGAAAGCAGCTGGAAGCGAGCAGGATCGCTTCCAGCTGCTTTCCACACTGAGGACGTGCAGGGTACGTTCTCAGGCATTAACTGCCTTTTTTCTGAGGACGTACCCTGCACGTCCTCAGTCGTTAAGGGGTTAAAATAAATCCAATTAATATTAATATTATTCATTAAAATATTCCTATTTATATTTAAATACTTACCTATAAAATAAACCCTAAGATAGCTACAATATAATTAATAATTACATTGTAGCTATTTTAGGGTTTATATTTATTTTACAGGTAACTTGGTATTTATTTTAACTAGGTACAATAGCTATTAAATAGTTAATAACTATTTAATAGCTACCTTGTTAAAATAATTACCAATTTACCTGTAAAGTAAATCCTAACCTAAGTTGCAAATGCACCTACACTATCAATCAATTAAATAAACTACAAATATCTAAAATACAATTAAATACACTAAACTAAATTACAAAAAAAAAAAAACACTAAATTACAAAAAATAAAAAAAGATTACAAGAATTTTAAGCTAATTACACCTATTCTAAGCCCCCTAATAAAATAATAAAGCCCCCCAAAATAAAAAAATTTCCCTACCCTATTCTAAATTACAAAAGTTAACAGCTCTATTACCAGCCCTTAAAAGGGCCTTTTGCGGGGCATGCCCCAAAGTAATCAGCTCTTTTACCTGTAAAAAAAGCACAATACCACCCCCAACATTACAATCCACTACCCACATACCCCTACTCTAAACCCACCCAAACCCCTCTTAAAAAAACCTAACACTAAGCCCCAGAAGATCTCCCTACCTTGAGTCGTCTTCACCCAGCCGGGCCGAACTCTTCATCCAATCCGGGCGATGTCTTCATCCAAGCGGCAAAGAAGAAGTCTTCCATCCGGGCGATGTCTTCATCCAAGCGGCAAAGAAGAAGTCTTCCATCCGGGCAATGTCTTCATCCAAGCGGCAAAGAAGAGGTCCTCCATCGGTGCAAAGTTTTCCTCCAAGCGGCATCTTCAATCTTCTTTCTTCGGACCTCCGACGCGGAACATCCAGCTGGCCCGACGACTGAAAGACGAATGAAGTTTCCTTTAAATGACATCATCCAAGATGGCGTCCCTCGAATTCCGATTGGCTGATAGGATTCTATCAGCCAATTGGAATAAAGGTAAGAAAATCTGATTGGCTGATCCAATCAGCCAATCAGATTGAGCTCGCATTCTATTGGCTGATCGGAACAGATTGGATGAAGAGACTCAAGGTAGGGAGATCTTCTGGGGCTTAGTGTTAGTTTTTTTTTAAGGGGCGTTTGGGTGGGTTTAGAGTAGGGGTATGTGGGTGGTGGGTTGTAATGTTGGGGGGTTGTATTGTGTTTTTTTTTTACAGGCAAAAGAGCTGATTACTTTGGGGCATGCCCCGCAAAAGGCCCTTTTAAGGGCTGGTAATAGAGCTGTTAACTTTTGTAATTTAGAATAGGGTAGGGGAATTTTTTTATTTTGGGGGGCTTTATTATTTTATTAGGGGGCTTAGAATAGGTGTAATTAGCTTAAAATTCTTGTAATCTTTTTTTATTTTTTGTAATTTAGTGTTTGTTTTTTTGTAATTTAGTTTAGTGTATTTAATTGTATTTTAGTTTAGATATTTGTAGTTTATTTAATTGATTGATAGTGTAGGTGTATTTGTAACTTAGGTTAGGATTTATTTTACAGGTAAATTGGTAATTATTTTAACAAGGTAGCTATTAAATAGTTATTAACTATTTAATAGCTATTGTACCTAGTTAAAATAAATACCAAGTTACCTGTAAAATAAATATAAACCCTAAAATAGCTACAATGTAATTATTAATTATATTGTAGCTATCTTAGGGTTTATTTTATAGGTAAGTATTTAAATATAAATAGGAATATTTTAATGAATAATATTAATATTAATTGGATTTATTTTAATAAGAATTTAGTTAGGGGTGTTAGAGTTAGATAGGGTTATTATACTTAATATATATATAATATAATAACTATATTAACTATATTAACCCTAATATAATTAGGGTTAATATAGTTAATATAGGTGGCGGCGGTGTAGGGGGATTAGATTAGGGGGTAATACATTTATTATAGGTGGCGGCGGTATAGGGGGATTTAGATTATAGGCAAAAGAGCTGATTACTTTGTGACAATGCCCCGCAAAAAGCCCTTTTAAGGGCTGGTAAAAGAGCTGAGTACTTTGGGGCAAAGCCCCACAAAAAGCCCTTTTAAGGGCTGGCAATAGAGCTGTTTACTTTGGGGTAATGCCACGCAAAAAGCCCTTTTCAGGGCTATTTGTAGGGTTAGACTTAGGTTTAGTGGTAGGGATAGTTTAGTATTTTAGGGGTTAATTAATTTAATATAGGTGGCAGCGGTATAGTGGGATTAGATTAGGGGTTAATAATTTAATATAGGTGGCGGTGGTATTGGGGGATTAGATTAGGGTTTAATTAATTTAATATAGCTGGCGGCGGTGTAGGGGGATTAAATTAGGGGTTAATAATTTTAATATAGCTGTCGGCGGGGTAGGGGGATTAGATTAGGGGTTAATCATTTTAATAAGCTGGCGGTGGGGTAGGAGCTCACATTAGGGGGTAGTTAATGTAGCTGGCGGCGGGGTAGGAGCTCACATTAGGGAGTAGTTAATGTAGCTTGCGGCGGGGTAGGAGCTCACATTAGGGGGTAGTTAATGTAGGTGGCGGCGGTGTAAGGGGCTCACATTAAGGGGTAGTTAATGTAGGTGGCGGTGGTGTAAGGGGCTCACATTAGGGGGTAGTTAATGTAGGTGGCGGTGGGGTCCGGGAGCGGCGGTTTAGGGGTTAATAACTTTATTAGGTGCGGCAGGGTCCGGGAGCGGCGGTTTAGGGGTTAATAATTTTTTTTATTATTAGGAGAGTGAGGGGGGATAGCGGATAGAGGGGTGTACATGTCGGGCTATGTTTGGGAGGCGTGTTAGACAGTATGGGAGATTTAATAACTTAGTCAGGTTTTGTAGGCGCCGGCAGTTTCTAAAGTGCCGTAAGTCACTGGCGACTCCAGAAATTTGTACTTACGCAGATTTCTGGACATCGCTGGTTTATCCGACTTACGGCACTTTAGCAATTGCCGGCAGGGTATATTGGATAGCTCGAGTTGCGAGCTGAAACTACGGGCGGCGGGGGTTCCCTCACTTGCGCCGCAAACTACGATCTATATCGGATCGCGCCCCCTATTGTTTAAAAAGATAGATAATGCCTTTACAGGTGGCGCTCGTTTTACAACGGTTCAATTTACACCGTTTCAGAATAACAACCTTTTTTTCCAGTCATGTGACTGCTATTGAAAAGCATTGAGAAGCAGTGCATTTATTAAAATAGCCAGTGGCTGGAGCTGTCCGCTTGTGTTGCAGCAAAGCCAAGCAAGCTGAAATTAATTAGTTTAACCAGACCTGAGCTATCGAGCAGATTTCAAAGGAACAAGATCTTCCTGTCTATAAATCAGTCCAGATTGGAATGCATAGAAAGAACTGTTTGCAGAAAAATGCAAGTGAAGTCTGTGTTGTGTGATTATTTTATTAAGTTTATAATACTGTTTAGCAAATATTTTTGTTCATTTAACTTAGTTTAATTATATTTTCTGTGTTGTGTGATTATTTTATTTGGTTTATAATGTTATAATGCTGTTTTGCATTTAAAGTCTTCATTTCAAAGCTTTAAAAATAATGTATTTGGTGTTACTTATGACAATTTTGAGAGGGGCCTGGAACCTATCTCCCTCAATTTCCATTGACTTACATTATAAACTGGGTTTCAATTTACAACGGTTTCGATTTACAACCATTCCTTCTGGAACCTAACCCCGGCGTAAACTGAGGGCTACCTGTATTTACCATTCCCCAGTTTTGCACAGTCAACACTGTTATAGAAATATACTTTTTACCTCTATAATTACCTTTTATCTAAGCTTTTGTTGACTGCCTCCTTATTTCAGATCTTTTGACAGACTTGCATTTTAGGCAATTAGTGCTGACTCTTAAATAACTTCACGTGCGTAAGCATTGTCCCCAAGATTACAAGTTTTGCGCTATACCGGTTGCTTTCCATAGCGCTGCCATTCCAAGTTACAATAAAACCTTCTCTTGTTGTGCGATATGGTGTGATAAGCTCCATACCGCACAAAACTCAAGGCCTGAATTTACGTGCTTGTGCACGCTTTCCCCCATAGACATCAATGGGGAGAAAGTGTTAGACAAAAACGAACACCTGCGATCGCGGAATGTCGATCACCGTAACGCAACTCCATTGATGTCTATGGGGAAAAGAAAGTTATGTTAAAACCTAACATAAACCCGTAGTCTAAATATCCCTAATCCACTGCCCCGACATCGCCGACACTAAATAAAGTGATTAGCCCCTAATCCGCTGCCCCCAACATCGCTGACACTAAATAAACCTATTAAACTTTACTTTTTTAGGGCATTGCCCTAAGTTAAACAGATCTTTTACCTTAAAAATTTACAAAGTTCCCCCTAAAAGTAAAACCCCCCACCCAACCAAGCCCCCAAAATAAAATAAAAAAAGCTTCCCATAACGGGGCATTTGTATGGGCATTGCCCTTAAAATGTTATTCAGCTCTTTTACAACCCATTATAATAAAGAAGCCCTATTCTAAAAAAAAAAAAAACACCCAACAAAAAAGTCTAACCCCCAAATAGGGGTGATTTGAACAGCCAATAGGATTCCGATTGCCTGATAGAATTCTATCAGCCAATCGGAATTAAGGTAGAAAAAATCCTATTGGCTGATGCAATCCAATCAGCCAATAGAATGCGAGCTCAATCCTATTGGCTGATTGGATCAGCCAATAGGATTGAAGTTCAATCCTATTGGCTGATTGCATCAGGCAATAGGATTTTTTCTACCTTAATTCCAATTGGCTGATAGAATTCTATCAGCCAATCGGAATCTATGGGACGCCATCTTGGATGACGTCACTTAAAGTGATATTCATTCCGAAGAAGACGTCGTTTGAAGAGGATGCTCTGCGCCGGATGTCTTGAAGATGGAGCCGCTCCGCGTCGGAAGGATGAAGATAGAAGATGCCGTCTGGATGAAGACTTCTGCCCGTCTGGAGGACCACTTCTGCCCGTCTGGAGGACCACTTCTGCTGGCTTCCTTGAGGACATCTTGCCGCTTGGATGAAGACTTCTCCCGGTAAGTGAATCTTCGGGGGTTAGTGTTAGGATTTTTTTAAAGGGTGTATTGGGTGGGTTTATTTTTTATTTTAGGGCTTTGGGCCTGCAAAAGAGCTAAATGCCATTTTAAGGGCAATGCCCATCCAAATGCACTTTTCAGGGCAATGGGGAGCTTAGGTTTTTTTAGTTAGGCTTTTATTTGGGGGGTTGGTTGTGTGGGTGGTGGGTTTTACTGTTGGGGGGTTGTTTGTATTTTTTTTTTTTTACAGGAAAAAGAGCTGATTTATTTGGGGCAATGCCCCGCAAAAGGCCCTTTTAAGGGCTATTGATGGTTTAGTTTAGGCTAGGTGTTTTTTTATTTTGGGGAGCTATTAGATTAGTTTAAAGATCTTGTAATTTGTTTTTTATTTTCTGTAATTTGGTGGGGGGTTTTGTGATCTAGCTAATTTAGTTTAATTTATTTAATTGTATTTAATTTAGTTAATTTATTTAATTGTAGTGTAGTGTTAGGTGTTATTGTAACTTAGGTTAGGTTTTATTTTACAGGTCAATTTGTATTTATTTTAGCTAGGTAGTTATTAAATAGTTAATAACTATTTAGTAACTATTCTACCTAGTTAAAATAAATACAAACTTGCCTGTAAAATACATATAAACCCTAAGATAGATACAAATGTAACTATTAGTTATATTGTAGCTAGCTTAGGGTTTATTTTATAGGTAAGTATTTAGTTTTAAATAGGAATAATTTAGTTAATTATAGTAATTTTATTTAGATTTATTTAAATTATATTTAAGTTAGGGGGCGTTAGGGTTAGACTTAGATTTAGGGGTTAATACATTTAATATAGTGGCGGTGACGTTGGGGGCGGCAGATTAGGGGTTAATTAGTGTAGGTAGGTTGCGGCGACATTGAGTGCGGGAGATTAGGGTTAACAAATATAATGTAGGTGTTGGCGATGTTGGGGGCAGCAGATTAGGGGTTAATAAGAATAATGTAGGTGTTGGCGATGTCGGGGGCAGCAGATTAGGGGTTAGTAAGTGTAAGATTAGGGGTGTTTAGACTCTGGGTTCATGTTAGGGTGTTAGGTGTAAACATAAAATGTGTTTCCCCATAGGAATCAATGGGGCTGCGTTATGGAGCTTTACGCTGCTTTTTTGCAGGTGTTAGACTTTTTCTCAGCCGGCTCTCCCCATTGATGTCTAAGGGGAAAATCTTGCACGAGCACGTACGACCAACTCACCGCTCACTTAAGCAGCGCTGGTATTTAAGTGCGGTATGGAGCTCAATTTTGCTCTACGATCACTTCTTGCCTTTTAACGCTGGGTTTGTAAAAACCTGTAATACCAGCGCTGCAGGTAAGTGGGCGGTGAGAAAAAACTGCACGGTAGCACCGCATAGCTCATAACGCAAAACTCGTAATCTGGCCGCATATTTGCTGTACTATACTGTACTATATGTGTGTGATGTGTTTTACTACTAGTGTATGTATGTAGTATATGACTATGGATTGTGTGTTAATATGTTTGTTCAATAAAGCACTACAAAAAGTAACAAAAACAATAATGTAACGGGTCTACTACCACTACTGCTAATACTTACTAATATCATCTTTCAATTTATGTGAGCAGTAACGCCACGTGAAGGCTTCAACCATGTTACTGTCCATTCACAACACCTTAAATTACATTCTACACACCTTTCATATATCCATTCACACTGAGGCCCCGATGATCGAAAGTACTATGAGGTGGTGAAATATTCCAAGCATAGCCGAGAGGCATTTACCATACATGCCATTGGTCAGTTATGCTGGCTATAGATAATACCCAGCATCTCCTCCCATATTTGCGATGTATAGTAAAGGATCCATTGAAACAGAACTGCCGTGCCTAACCACTAATTAAGTACCCCTAAACCGAAGTACCCCACAATCGCAAACTAAGACTACACTAATAAATATCTAAACTGCCACATACCCACCACAAGTATCCATCCTGTTAACCCCTAAACAGTCACATACCCACCGCAAGTACCTGTCTATCCTTTTAACCCCTATACTGCCACATACCCACCACAGGTACTATCCTATTAACCCCTATATCACCACATACCCACCACATGTACTATCCTATTAACCCGTATACCACCACATACCCACCACAAGTACTATTAACCCACCACAAGTACTATTAACCCCAATAACACCACATACCACATTTTCCCCCTTCTTTCAAAATCTCCACCCCCAATCTCTCTATAACTGTCGAACGCCATCATTACCCCTACTCCGCATGCCCGATGTGTTGCGGTAACATTTGACTCGGATCTTTCTTTCACTCCTCACATTCAGTCCTTGGCTAAAGCCTGCCGCTTCCACCTTAAAAACATCTCTAAAATTAGACATTTACTTACACAAGACACAACTAAGATTTTAATCCACTCTCTCATCCTTTCCCGCATTGATTACTGCAACCCTGTCCTATCTGGTCTCCCCAGCTGCCGCCTAGTTCCTTTACAATCCATAATGAATGCCTCTGCCAGGCTCATCTTCCTTATCTTCATCTGCTGCATCTCTCTGCCAATCCCTTCACTGGCTTCCTCTTGCCTCTAGGATTAAACACAAAATTCTCACTCTGACATACAAAGCCCTCAACTGCACTGCTCCCCCCTATATCTCAGACCTTGTCTACAGATACTCTCCCTCCCGTCCCCTTCACTCTGCTCATGACCTCCTACTCTCCTCCTCTCTTGTTACCTCCTCACACTACCGCTTACAGGACTTCTTCAGACTGGCTCCCATCTTGTGGAACTCTCTGCCTCGCTCCACAAAACTCTTTAAAGACTCTACTGTTCAGGGATGCATACAACCTACACTAACCTTTCTTTATACCAGTTCCTCTCCTCCATTGCTATCCCCTGAACCCCCTGACCATGTAAGCCTAAGAGTGCAGCTGTTTGTAGATCACCTTCTTAAGAGCTGAATACAACAGTGCAACTCTTGGCAGGGCCCTCTACCCGCTTGATCCCTATAAATGACTTTGTTTATAGCACTGCAGAATCTGTTGGCGCTCTACAAATAACCGATAATAATAATAATAATACCCACCACAAGTACTATCTTATTTACCCTTATACCACCACATACCCACCGCCAGTACTATCCTATTGACCCCTATATTGCCACAGCAAATACCCACCACAAGTACCTATCCTATTAATCCCTACACCCCCACATACCCACCGCAAGTATTATTTATTATTAACAGGTATTTGTAGAGTGCCAACAGATTCCACAGCGCTATAAACATAGTTGGTATACAGTATAACATTTATAAGGATCAAATGGGTAGAGGGCCCTGCCGAGAGTTGCACTTTTGTAGTTGGCTCTTATGAAGGTGATCTACAAACAGCTGGGCTCATAGGCTTACATTCTAAGGGGTTCAAGGGGAAAGCGATGGAGTTAGGAAAGGTTAGTTTTGGTTATATGCATCCCTAAATACTAGAGTCTATAGGGAGCGCTTGAAGCTGTTAAAACTAGGGGAGAGTCTTGTGGAGCAAGGCAGGGAGTTCCACAGGGTGGGGGCCAGTCTGGAGAAGTCCTGTAAATGGGAATGTGAGGACGTAACAAGAGAGGAGGAGAGTAGGAGATTGTGAGCAGAGCGAAGGGGATGGAAGGGAGAGTATCTGGAGACAAGGTCTGAAATGTAGTGGGGAGCAGTGCAGTTGAGGGCTTTATATGTCAGCGTGAGTATTTTGTGTTTAATCCTGGATTCAAGAGGAAGCCAGTGAAGAGATTGGCAGAGAGGTGCAGCAGATGAAGAGCGACGTGTAAGGAAGATGAGCCTGGCAGAGGCATTCAGTATGGATTGTAAAAGAACTAGGCGGAAGCTAGGTAGACCAGAGAGGACGGAGTTGCAGTAGTCGAGACAGGAAAGGATGAGAGAGTGGATTAAAATCTTAGTTGTGTCTTGTATAAGGAAATGTCTAATTTTATAGATGTTTTTAAGGTGGAAGCGGCAGGCTTTAGCCAAGGACTGAATGTGAGGAGTGAAGGAAAGGTCTGAATCAAGTGTGACCCTAAGACATCGGTCATGTGGGGTAGGGGTAATGATGGAATTATCAACAGTTATAGAAAATTGGGGGATGGAGATTTTGGAAGAAGGGGGAAAAATAAGAAGTTCAGTTTTGGAGAGATTTAGCTTAAGATAGTGAGAGGACATCCAAGATGAGATATGAGAAAGACAGTTAGTGACACGGGTTAGTAAGGAAGGAGGTAGGTCTGGTGCAGATAGGTAGATTAGGGTGTCATCGGCATACAAATGATATTGAAACCTGTGGGACTTTATTAAGGAACCTAATGATGACGTATAGATTGAAAAGAGAAGGGGACCAAGGACAGAGCCTTGAGGTACCCCAACAGAAACTGGTAACGGGGCAGAGGATGCTCCGGAGAAGGCTACACTAAAGGTATGGTTAGATAGATAGGAAGAGAACCACAAGAGAGCTGTGTCGCAGATGCCAAAGGATTGAAGGGTTTGGAGCAAAGGAGGATGGTCAACAGTGTCAAAGGCTGCAAACAGATCAAGGAGGATAAGCAGATAGAAGTGGCCTTTGGATTTTTCTGTAAGTAGGTCATTGGTAACCTTGACAATTGCTGTCTCTGTGGAGTGATGGGGACGAAATCCAGATTGCAGTGGGTCAAGAAGAGAGTATAGTGTAAGGAAATAGGATACACATGCATATACTAGCTTTTCAAGGAGCTTTGAGGCAAGTCGGAGTAGGGAAATAGGACGGTAATTGGATGGGGAGGTTGGATCAAGGGAAGGTTTTTTGAGGATAGGTGTGACCAGTGCATGTTTTAGAGATGAGGGAAATATACCAGTGCTGAGGGAGTGATTGAAAATGTGTGTGAGTATGGGTGTGAGGGTAGAAGAGAGGGAGGGGAGTAGCTGTGAGGGGATAGGGTCAAGGGGACAGGTAGTGAGGTGGGAGGACAGTATAAGGGCAGAAACTTCTTCCTCTGTAACAGGGGCAAAAGAGCTAAATTTAAGTGTATTTGGGTTTTGAATGATTGTGAGTTTTTGAGGGGGTGGGAGATTGGTAGTTAGTTGAGAGGTGATTTCATTTCTGATGGAGTGAATTTTGTTATTGAAGTGGCTGGCAAAATCTTGAGCTGAGAGAGAAGTTGTATTAGGAGGTGGGGGTGGGCAGAGAAGAGTATTGAATGTGGAAAACAGACATTTTGGGTTAGAGGAAAGAGTAGAGATGAGATTATAGAAGTATTGTTGCTTATAAAGATTAAGAGCAGAATAGTAGGAGTTCAGGATGAACTTGTAGTGAAGAAAGTCAGCTGAACTCTGAGATTTCCTCCAGTGTCGCTCAGCAGTACAGGAACATCTGCGTAGGTACCATTTCAGAGGAGTATGCCAGGGCTGAGGATGAGAGTGTCGTTTCTGAGCTATGGCAGGAGGGGCCAGGGTGTCAATGACCGATGTAAGGGTGGAGTTATAGTGGCAGATAGATTGGTCAGGGCAGGAAAAGGAGGTGATGGAAGAGAGGAGAGGTTCGAGAGAGCTAGCAAGCTGTTGCTGATCTAATGACTTAGTGCTTCTGTGAAGTTTGGTGTAAGGGGTAGAGGAAGGGGGGTTGTAGGGAGGGAAGAGATGTTGCAAGTTAGGAGATGATGATCAGAAAGAGGAAAAGGGGAGTATGTGAGGTTTGAGAGAATGCATCGATAGCTGAAAATCAGATCAAGGGAGTGACCATCTTTGTGAGTGAGAAAGTCAGTCCATTGTGACAGGCCAAAAGAGGAAGTTAGTTGCAGAAATTGTTTTGCAGAGGAGGCAGTGGGATTGTCAAGAGGGATGTTGAAGTCACCAAGAATGAGGGCAGGGGTGTCTGTGGAAAGGAAAAAAGGAATCCAGGCAGCAAAGTGATCTAAAAATTGAGTTGGGGAGCCAGGGGAGCGGTATATGACTGCAACACGTATAGAGAGGGGAGAAAATAAATGAATCATGTGTGCTTCAAATGAAGCCATACCATACATACCTACCCAATTAAAAAAAAAATGTGTTTTACAGGTACTGGCAGACAGCTGGTTTGAGGGTAAGGGATGATCCCACACTGTAGCAAATAGGAAAAAATAAATAATTCATTAATTTAAAAAAAAAAAAATGCTTTAAATCTTATATTGGCAGATTGTCTGCCAGTTCCTAAGATGGTGGTGACCGGGGGGGGGGGGGAGGGAGGGAGGGAAGAGAGCTGTTTGAGAGGGATCAGGGGGTGGGAAGTGTCAGGTGGGAGGGTAATCTCTACACTAAAGCTAAAAGTAACCTTACAAGCTACCTGATTAACCCCTTCACTGCCAGGAATAATAGAAGTGTGGTGACCAGCTGCAATTAGCAGCTTTCTAATTACCACAAAGCAATGACAAAGGCATATATTGGCTTCTCTGGGATTGATTTCAGTGAGAATTGCAAAGTTTGTGAAAAAGTTAATGATTTTTTTTTTTATTTGATCACATTTAGTGGGGAAATGGTGGCATGAAATATACCAAAATGGGATTAGATCAATACCTTGGGTTGTCTACTTCAAAAATATATATAGGGTTTTTTTTTGTTTTCTTTTTGTTTATAAGGAATCCATTTTCATCAAACAGTTTTTAAACAAGTATACAGAAAAGTTTACAAATCATTTTGTTGACAAAGATTTTAATTTTCAATATACAGATTCTTGATTTTACATATTTTGTATGAACAACTTGAACAGTTCAGTGAAAACCTTTGTGTTCTGGTGTTTTTCTCTGTGGTTTCTCTGCTACAAAGCTAGTTAAAGCATAAGATTTAACAAATAAGGTGTGGGAATGGTAAAGAAATAGTGTGACTACTGACTGATCCACCTCACATTCCTGTTACGGGGAGATAAAAATGTTTAAAGGGTAAAGTTTCTAACAAGAACTAGTAAAGAGATTTGTTAAACTAATTTTTTCATGTATTGGTCCTTTACCACTTGTTATTCAATAAAGATTTCTCTTTTACCTAGTTTGTAAGAGCTGTAATCTTCCAATTCAATGAGTTCTGTAACCTTGTGTCTCCACATTGCCAAACTAGGGACATTGTGTGGTTTGCAGCTCCTGGTAATGAGGGCTCTAGCACTATTTTTCATAATTCAGAAGAGCAAATTACTATGATTGGAAGGAAGCCTTAAGGATTTATTTAGCAATCATATTAGGGGGTCTGAGAGGATAGATGTCCAAAGAATCCCCTCAATTTCTTATATAATAGCATGCCAGTACGGGTTTATCTAAGAACACTACCACCACATGTAACTCATACCACTTCCCACATGGCCACACCTCCAGCATTTGTTGCTGGAGTTTGGGTATAGTCTGTGTAGCCTTCTAGGGGTTAAGTACCAGCAATGGGGAATTTGGTAATTCATTTCTAATATAGAGGGGGAGATGGAGGATGATTTAGTGATAGTAAAAATATTATTGGCTGTTTGGAGTATTATAACTCCTAATTCCCTTTCCCAGGTCTCTTCCCTTTCTCAGGTCTCTCTGAAAAAATATGGAGGTCTGGAACCCCTAGCCCACCTTGATTGGTGGAAAGTGACATAATTATTTTATTAATTCTAGGGGGGATCCTGTTCCAAATAAAGGAGCTAAATAATTTTTGCATCTGTGGTATGTATCTGGGAGGTAGCAGAATAGGTAATGTCTGCATGACATACAAAAGCCTTGGGAACATATTTATTTTTATGGTGTTTATTTGGCCCGTTCATGAGAGTCTTTTAGAACTCCACGAGGAAAGGTTGCGCGTTATTGCTGCCTTAATTGAAGCATAGTTCAGTCTATATATAGTGTCCAGAGTGTCATCTAGGAAAATTCCCAGATATTTCAAAGAGCCGTTACACCATCTAAATAGGCAAAAGGATTTTATTTGAGTCTCTATTTGTGGTGTTAAGGAGATGCCTAGGTTTGATTGATTAAGACGTTTGCTAACCTGTTAAAAAAATTCAATTCCGTCATTAAAGGGACAGTCAATACCCAAATTTTTGTTGTTTAAAAAGATAGATAATCCCTTTATTATCCATTCCCCAGTTTTGTATAACCAACACAGTTATATTAATATACATTTTACTTCTGTGATTACCTTGTATCTAAGCCTCTACAAACTGCCCCCTTATTTCAGTTCTTTTGACAGACTTGCATTTTAGCCCATCAGTGCCAACTCCTAGGTAACTTCACGTGCGTGAGCTCAATGTTATCTATATGACACACATGAATTAACACTTTAGTGGTGAAAAACTGTCAAAATGCATTCAGATTTGAGGCGGCCTTCAAGTTCTAAGAAATTAGCATATGAGCCTACCTAGGTTTAGCTTTCAACTAAGAATGCCAAGAGAACAAAGCAAACTTGGTGATAAAAGTAAGTTGGAAAGTTGTTAAAAATTGCATGCCCTGTTTGAAACATGAAAGTTTATTTTGGATTTGACTGTCCCTTTAAGATGGGGATTGACTTCTCGGGGATAGTAGGGGAAAAAAGGATATCATCCGTGAACATGGATAATTTATATTCAACCCTATCAATAGAGATACTCGAGATTTCTGGGTTGTTTCTAACCTTTAATTGAAACATTCATGATAAACATGCATATAATAAGGGGGGCAAGGGGCATCCCTGTTGGATGCCATTAGTAATTTGAAATGGAGACAATATACCATTGAGGAAGATCCATGCACTAGGGGATGAGTATAGTGCAAAGGTGCCGTTTAATGATGCCTCGCCAAGACCGAAGGCCACCAAGGTGCTCTTAAGAAAGGTGGCTCTCAAGAAGTACCAAATGACCCGGTCAAAGGCTTTTTTAGCATTAGTGGATAACAAAATGGTTGGAATGCCCTTGCTTTTAACATACCAGATTAGGTGGAGGTTGCATACCGTGTTGTCCTTTGCTTCGCGACAGGGGACAAAGCTGACTTGATCTCAGTGTATTATATTGGGGACAATCAAATTTAGTCTGTTTGTAAATAATTTTGTCCGAATTTAGTAAAGATACAGGGCGGTAGTTAGAAATTTGAGAGGGGGGTTTATTTAGTTTGGGGATAACCACTATGTGAGCTTGAATAGCAGAGGGGGGGAAGGATCTATTTTTATCTATACTATGAAAATAGGCCAAAAGATGGGGGGGGTTAAAACATTTTTGAATAAGGAATAATAGGTATTTCCAAACCCGTCTCGACCTGGCACCTTCCCTGAAGGTAAGCATGAGATAGTGGCCTGAAGTTCTTCGGATGTGAAAGGGGATTCCAGGTTGTCACTTTGTTCTTTGGAGAGGGATAGTTTTGAATCTCCTCAAGTCGAGCTGTGGAGTGCATATCTGCAAAGTTATAAAGTTTCTCATAATAATTTTTAAACGTGTTTGTAATGTCTTTAGAGGAAGACCATAATTTACCTTTATCATCTTCTATACCCATGATATAGTGTTTGTGGGATTGCTTCTTTAGATGCCTGGCTAGCATTCTCCCCTGTTTGTTAGCCTCTTCGTAGTAAGGGCTCTATTCTTTGCCTCTATTCCCAGAAATGAGCGTTGTTGGCTTCTTTTGTGTTCTATACTCTCAAGAAGGAAGTGGTTCTTAGGGTGTGATTTGTGAATTTCTTGAAGTTTATTTAGGTCCTGTATTAGGAAATTTAAATATATTTGGTTCTGTTTATTTTTAGCTTGTTTCAGCGTTATAAGTTCTCCTCTTATAATGCATTTGTGGGCATTCCATACATGCTGTATATCTATGTCTGAGGTATTGTTTAGTATGAAATATTCTGTTATGTATTTTAGGATTTAGGTGCAAGCTAATGGATCTCTTAATAGGGAAGCATCAAGCTTCCATACTCTATCTGGGATTTAGGAGGTTGGCCACCTAAGTTTGCAACTGATCATGTCATGGTCAGACCAGGTAAAATGGGAAATGTCTGTGTGTTGGACTAATACCAAGCTGGTGACATCAATTATTAAGTAATCAATCTTGCTGTATATTCGATGAGGGTGTGAGAAGAAAGTGTAGTCTTTTGTGGTGGGATGGTGGAGCCTCCAAGCATCATGTACCCCCAAGTCGGATAAAGCTGAATTTATCAGTTTTAGAGATTTTGCTGGCACAGATGAGGTTCCTGAGGAACAGTAAACACTGGGATCCAGGACTAAATTGAAGTCTCCTACAACTATTAGACTGCCTCTAGTATTTTCCAATATCTTATTACGTAACTGATGGTAGAAGGAGTGAGAAAAAATATATATAGTTTTGACAGGTAAATAAAAATAAAAACAGCCACTATTTCTGTTTAAATGGATTGATGGTAAAAATGCTAAAAATTCTCCGGTATTTTGGGTAAGATCTTGTCTGATAGTCCCGATTAGTTCAGGGGGTTACATTCTGTAGGAAATATGGCCCAGTTGTGAAAAAATCCAACTCCAACAGTAGAAAGTTCAACTATTATGCAGTCATTCAGTGCAAAGATGTGTGTTAATGTTAGCTGTATAACAGCAGCTACGTTAGTATTACAATACAATTTAGTTGTAGTTTATGGTCCTTAATGGTCAGTGCTGGTTAGTAGTTAGTACAATGTTTAATTGAAGGAGAATTTACTCACCAAAGGCCTAGTGATCTTTCCATTATTTCCCAGTTTAAACCATTGCCCCTCTATGGCACAAATTGTTGTTGTTCTTACTTAAAGGTGACAGGAAACGCGTAGGTCTCTTGGCCATGATACCTAGCTATATAATACATTTTTAATGCTTTTACTCCTATTTCAAATAAAAGTTACATTTTATCCTCTTAGCTGGGTGTCTTCTAGATTATAAGTGAAATGTGAGGCTAAGCTCTTTGGGCAATACTTAAGTCGCTCTACACATAGGTGCTCTAGCTCACCTGAGGAGGATAAGATACTGAAAACTGAGTGAGGAGTGCCAAAAGATATGTAAAGGATATATTTATATATTAAATGTAGAAGATAACAATAAATACATATTAGATAAACATTCCAATATGTGGATATAAAAAACAATAAAATCACAATATTTGATAAAATCACAATAAATCAAAGATACTAAACAATGCTAAAAACAAGCTGTAAGGTGCACCTTAAAAACAGGAAAAATGAATAATTGAATGTCTCTGGTCCCTATCGTTCAGTAAAAAAGTCACATCAAAGAAATATCCAAATGTTTGTGTGTTCCAATATTGTGGTGCTCCGGTGTGTGGTGGTGAAGAATCCAATACTTGAAAACCAAATAAATACCAAAAATAGGGAATAGTAATCCTAGAGATTGACAAATGTGTCAAACTTGTGAGAAACAATGGAATAAATGTGATAAAAAATATATCAAAAAGTGAAAAAATGAATAAAGATGGAAAAAAAAAAAAAAATGTGTATCAAAGTGAATAAAACAAAAGTAGAAAAGATATCCTTAGGAAACTCTTCTCTGTGGTGTGGAGAATCTTCTAGTGTGTTGAATGAAAGTGTCTTTCTAGTAACCTGTGAAGATATATCACAATAGTACAATAGTGCTAAAATTCTTAAATAACAAATTGAAATGAGGCTTACCAATACTGTTGACGCGTTTCGGCCCTAGGTCATAGGCCTTTATCAAGGTCTTGATAAATCTTTATCAAGGTCTTGAAAGACACTTTCATTCAACACACTAGAAGATTCTCCACACCACAGAGAAGAGTTTCCTAAGGATATCTTTTATACTTTTGTTTTATTCACTTTGATACACATTTAAAAAAAAAAAAAAAAATTTCCATCTTTATTCATTTTTTCACTTTTTGATATATTTTGTATCACATTTATTCCGTTTTTTATCACATGTTTGACACATTTGTCAATCTCTAGGATTACTATTCCCTATTTTTGGTATTGTTTTGGTTTCTTCACCACCACACACCGGAGCACCACAATATTGGAACACACAAACATTTGGATATCTTTGATTTATAGTGATTTTATCAAATATTGTGATTTTATTGTTTTTTATATCCACATATTGGAATGTTTATCTAATATGTATTTATTGTTATCTTCTACATTTAATATATAAATATATCCTTTACATATCTTTTGGCGCTCCTCACTCAGTTTTAAGTGTCTTCTAGATTATGTTGTTACCTGTATTGTTAATTATTTATGCACTGAAATTGCATATTTTCAAAAAGACACACTTTCTTATATGCATTCACACTGCATTTTACACAAGCAAACATATACACAGTGCTTATTACACAGCCATTGTTTATTTTACACACAATCACACACACTCATACATACACACACACTATTTATTACATGTGTGCAATTCAGTAGTGATAATGAATGCATAGTGTGTTTAAATGCAAGTTTGTTCACTCACAGCTAGATGTAGAAGTTTGTGCGTTCATCTTTTAATGCTGAAAATATGTTATTTTCAGTGTTAAAACAGCACCGTAGCCATTAAGAGTCTTGTCGGTATAGGAGTACCGCAAGCCTTTTAGCCTGTAACGCAACGTCAGTACCGCACTCGTAAAAATTATGTTTTTTATTGGGATTCCCATAGCGCTGGTATTACGAGTTTTGCGGTGAGGCTAAAAAGCGAGTGTTGCACTCTAAAACGACAAGATCCGTAACGGAATCTAAAGTCAGTAGTTATGAGTTTTTCGCTACAAAGCTGTAACATAAAACTCATAACTAAACTGTTACAAAGTACCCTAACACCCATAAACTACCTATTAACCCCTAAACCGAGGCCCTCCCGCATCGCAAATACTATAATAAATTTATTAACCCATAATCTGACGCTCCCAACATCAAAGCCACTAAGAAAATGTATTAACCCCTATTCCGCCACTCCCCGACATCGTCACCACTATACTAAAATTATTTACCCCTAAACTGCCGTCCGCCCTCATCGCCCCCACTGTACTAAAGTTATTAAGCCCTACACCGCCGCCACTATAATAAACCTATTAACCCCTAAACCAAAAGCCCCCCACAACGAAATATAATAAATTAAACTATTAACCCCTAAACCGAAAGCCCCCACATCGCAATAAACTAATAACTAGTAACCCCTAAAACTAACGCCCCCAAACGTTATATTAAAATTACAATTTCCCTAATTTAAATTCAATTTAAACTTACCTGTCAAATTAAAAAAACTAAGTTTAAACTAACAATTAAACTAATATAATTATAAAAATTAAATTAAACTAACTACCAATTAAATAAACTAAACTACACATTAAAATAAATCCTAACACTACTAAAAATTACAAAGTATCTAATTACAAAAAAAAAAAACTAAATTACAAAAAATAACAAACACTAAATTACGGAAAATAACAAATGAAATTATCAAAAATAAAAAAGAATTACACCTAATCTAATAGCCCTATCAAAATAAAAAAAGCCTACCCAAAATAAAAAAATACCCTAGCCTACAATAAACTACCAATGGCCCTTAAAAGGGCCTTTTGTAGGGCATTGCCCTAAGTTAAACGCTCTTTTACCTGTAAAAAAATATGCAAAGACCCCCCAACAGTAAAATTCACTACCCAACCATCCCCCCAAAATAATAAAACCTAAATCTAAAAAAATCTAGGCTACCCATTGCCCTGAAAAGGGCATTTGGATGGGCATTGCCCTTAAAAGGGCATTTAGATCTTTTACATGCCCAAACCCTAATCTAAAAATATAACCCACCAAAAAAAAGCTTAAAAAAACTAACACTACCCCCCGACAATCCACTTAAAGTTTTTGAAGTCCCGCTTGAACGATCTTCATTCTGGAGGAGAAGTCCTCATCCAGTGAATAATCCAATAGAATTAGAGCTGCTTAAATCCTATTGGCTGATTTGAACAGCCACTAGGATTTTAGCAGCTCTAATTGCTATTGGCTGATTCAAATTTTTCAGCCAATAGGAATGCAAGGGATGCCATCTTGGATCGCGTACCTTGCATTGAAGATTCTGTGTACGGCTCCGATCATATGAAGAGGATGCTCCGCGCCGGATGTCTTCAGGATGGAACTGCTCCGCGCTGCCGGGATCAAGATAGAAGATGCCACCTGGATGAAGATTGAAGAGGCCACCTGGATGAAGGCTTCTCGCCGCCTGGATGATGACTTCTCTGCTGGGATGAAGATCATTCAAGTGGGACTTCAAAAACTGTAAGTGGATCGTCAGGGTTTAGTGTTAGGTTTTTTTTTAAGTTTTTTTGGGTGGGTTTATTTTTAGATTAGGGTTTGGTCATGTAAAAGAGCTAAATGCCATTTTAAGGGCAATGTCCATCCAAATGCCCTTTTCAGGGCAATGGGTAGCTTAGGTTTTTTAGATAGTTTTTTCATTTTGTGGGTTTGGGGGGTAGGGGTTTGTAATGTTAGTAGGTGTTTGTAATTTTTTTTCATAAAGAGAGCTGATTTCTTTAGGGCAATGCCCTACAAAAGGCCCTTTTAATGGGCATTGGTAGTTTATTCTAGATTAGGTTTTTTATTTTGGGGTGTTTTATTAAACAGAATTATTCAGCTGTATGTTACAGATGATCGGTAAACAACAATGTTCAATACATCAAAATACATAGATCATGTTTACACATCTTTGTGTTTGTTCTTTTTTTTTTTAATCGATACCTTACATTGCATCTAGTATTCTGTTGACACGGCTGAGGTATGTTAAAATATTAATCATGAAGCTTGCAACTGCATCCATACTTCTGTACTAACGGTGGTATAGTACATGAATGCTAAATTAAGTAAGCGCCCTACCAGGCCTGGAATATCAATAAGGCTTATCGACATTTTCTAACATCCCTATTGTTGATTCACTCAACAGGGAGCTTTGGAGGCCTGTTTTGAGTGCCAGTATGAAAGGAAAAGGGAAAGTCAATCATCTGTAGAATCCCGCAGGTATCTGAACCATCATACTTGGGAAGGCTGTTCAGATATGTCTGGTCCATGAGCCCCCATACAGCATCTAAGGGCCTCTACCCTCCCATATTAATTGCATATATTCGTGTGTAACCAGTTTTCCAGTTTTCAGGTAGTGATATTTCTCCAGCCCGAGCAGGTCCATGGTCCAAGCCCGCCACTCCTCAAGACTCGGGACTTGTTGTTTCTTCCAGTGTTGGGGTATGAGACACTTGGCACAATTCAGCATTAGGAGGAATAAACACTGCTTTGCCTCCTCCTTAATTTTGGGGATGTTATGATATATTAAATAATGCCGATTGGGAGGTATGATGATATTCAGGAGTCTGCTGCTCTCTCTAAATACGTTATCCCATAAGGGTCATATTCAAGGGCAAGTCCACCAGATGTGCAGGAGGGTTCCCTCCCCTCTGCATCCTCTCCAGCATTCCCCGCTGACACTGGGGTAAATTCTTTTCAGCCTCTGTGGAGTCAAGTACCATTGACTTAGGAATTTATAATGCATCTCCTGGAGTCTGGCTGAGACCGATGCTTTTTTGGCTTTATCAAATGGGGTGTTTTTGTTTTTTTAATGGGTATTAGAACAAGAATAATTTTTATTATTTTTGATAATTTGTTTGTTATTTTGTGTAATGTATTTTTTTAGGGGGTGTTCGTTTTTTTGTAGCAAAAGAGCTGTTTAACTTAGGGCAATGCCCTAGAAAAAGCCCTTTTAAGGGCCCCCCCAAAAGGCCCTTTTAAGGGCCCTTGGTAGTTTGGGGGTGGGGGTTTGTATACTGTTAGGGGGTGTTTGTTTGTTTGTTTGTTTGTTTGTTTTTTAACAAAAGGGCTGTTTAACTTAGGACAATGCCCTTCAAAAGGCCCTTTAATTTCTTTGGGTAATTTTTTTTTTTTTTGTAATGTTAGGTTTTTTATTTTTTGTAATTTTTGGTTTTAGTGTAAGGTAGCTTAGGTTTGACAGGTAATTTTGTATTTATTTTAACTAGGTAGTTAGTAAATAGTACTAACTAGTCTACCTAGTTAAAATAAATACAAACTTACCTGTGAAATAAAATCAAAACCTAAGCTAGCTACAATATAATTATTAGTTATATTGTAGCTAGCTTAGGTTTTATTTCACAGGTAAGTATTTAGTTTTAAATAGGAATTATTTAGTTAATAATTGTAAATTTAATTTAGCTATATTTTAATTATGTTAAAGTTAGGGGGTGTTAGGGTTAGGGTTACGTTAGGGTTAGGTTTAGGGGTTAATATAGTTTAATTTAGGTTGTTCGATGTGGGGGGCTGGGGGTTTAGGGGTTAATAGGTTTATTTAGTTATTAATTGTAAGTTTAATTTATCTCTATTTTAATTATTTGGGGTTGTTAGGGTTAGGGTTACGTTAGGGTTAGGGGTTAATAGTTTAATTTAGGTTGTTGCGATGTGGGGGGGCTGGTGGTTTAGGGTATAATGGGTTGTTTAGTGGTAGTGATGTGGGAGGCCAGAGGTTTAGGGATTAATAGCTTTATTTAGTTGCAGCGATGTCGGGGAGCAGCGGAATAGGGGTTAATAGATTTATTATAGTGTGGGCGATGTTGGGGTGCGGGGGAATAGGGGTTAATAACTTTAGTATAGTGGCGGCGATATCGGGAGTGGCAGATTAGGGGTTAATACATTTATTTAGGTGGCGGCGATATAGGGAGCGGCAGATTAGGGGTGTTTAGATGTGGGGTTTATGTTAGGGTGTTAGGTTTAAACCGTATTTTCTTTTTTTCCCATAGACATCAATGGGGCTGCGTTACGGAGCTTTTCTTTCCGCGATCGGAGGTTTAAGACTTTTTTCTGACCCGCTCTCCCCATTGATGTCTATGGGGAAAGCGTGCATGAGCACGTCAAATCAGCACTTGTTTTTGGTGCAGTATGGAGCTTAAAAACCCCATATCGCCTGCCCAAGCCTGGTTTTTTAAAACTTGTAATGGCAGCGTTATAGGGGATTAAATAACGCCACTTTTGTTGCGTTCGTTAATTTCCCTATAGCGCTCAAAACTTGTAATCTAGGCATTTGTAACTTAATGAGTCAAGCAGTTAAATATTTGCTATTGTTTTGAGTAATTTTATATTTATTTTCTTAATGCCCAAACATTTAAATGCAACCATAAATAAAAATTATGTTGACCAATCATTATACAGACTTTAAAGATTCATTTTAAAAAGTTAATTACATTTGAGTACAGTTTTTATGGATTAAAATTTGTGACTTGACCAATATTTTAACATTGTATTAATCCATAAAACAATCATTTGCATTAGCATGTGAACTGAACATGTGCAAAATAAAAAATCATGCAAACATCAGTCAATTTATGCTGCTCAATTATAGGTTCAACGCTGCAGAATTTGAAAAAATCCAACAATCAGTTTAAGAAGTGTTATCTAATGTACTTGAAATACTGCATCTGAATTATCCCTATGTAAAGTGTGGTTTCTCATCTGCGGTCCTTAAAGGGACTCTTAACACCTGACTTCTAATAATCCCCAAATCCTACTTTTTCTTTTTTTTAAAAATAAAGTAATCACTGCTGCCTATTTTATCTGTTCCTCTTAGCCCAGATTTTTTGAGGAGATTGTTTTGAAATACAGTGTTGATCCAATGCTTGATTTCCTATGTAAGCTGCCATATTGTAGCGTGCGTTACAGGGGCACAGTAGTCACATGGTCATGATGCAGTCATGTGACACACACACCCCATATTGTCTATACATATACAGTACTTAGAGGAATCACATCTCTGTCTGAAAACAGTTATTTCTCAGTGAGGGTATAAATATATTTAATTTCCCAGTCTATGTATATAAAACATATTAAGCAGCAAGATTTAAATAA
The DNA here is from genome assembly GCF_027579735.1 of Bombina bombina. Classification (NCBI taxonomy): domain Eukaryota; kingdom Metazoa; phylum Chordata; class Amphibia; order Anura; family Bombinatoridae; genus Bombina; species Bombina bombina. The sequence continues at coordinate 790,836,698 of NC_069500.1, forward strand.
ATGCCTATAACTACGGTGCTTATGTTTTTAACTCCCCCCCCCCCCCCCCACAGACACACATTTTTATTTTTCTTCTTCAACTCTGCCCACAAGTTTATGCTCTAAGCAGAGCCATTTTCTGTGTGTTATCATTGTCAACTACTGACATGCTGACCTCTCCTGAATATAAATCACTAAGGGCTGACATCCAGTGTAAGGGTTGTTTAGCAAGGATCCTATGCATTATCTAGCAGTGTAATCTACTCCTGTCACATCCTCTGCAGAAACACAGTCAAATTTGTGTATAATCAGAGGGTGTGACAGGAGTAGATTACACTGCTAGATAATCCATACAATCCTTGCTAAATGATCCTGTATTTCAAAACAATCTCCTTCAAAAGTTTGGGCTAAGAGGAACAGATAAAATAGACAGCAGTGATTACTTTATTTTTATTAATAAGAAAAAAGTAGGTTTCAGCAATTTTCATCAGGTTTTTAATGTCCCTTTAAGTAGCCCCAACAGGCCAGGTTTTCATCATAGCTGAACTAGAGCACAGGTAAAGTAACCAGCTGATCAGTAACCATGGTTACTAACCTGCTCTCACACATCAGCTGATTATTTCACCTGTGCTCTAGTTCAGCTATAATATAAAACCTGGCCTGTTAGAGGTACTTGAGGACCGCAAAACTCTGGTGTAGGCGACGTTATCTCACCACAAACACATGTAAAAAAAAAATTAAGTGGGTTATCGTGTTTTTTTTTTCCAGATGGATTCTGATATCTTTTAGTTTATAAACCGAGTGAAGAGCCATGTAAGACTTTTTGAATTGGAATTCTGATGGACTGGATTTAGGCCTATACTTGTCGCTAACACTTCTTCTGGAAGGAGGTGGCTTTATTTATTAATTCTGCTGATTACTCCTAAACCTTTTATGGTTTTAATAAAAAAAATGTGAATTATGATAAATCACTTATACTTATATCCTCTAATCCCTATTGACTTCTCAGGGCAGGTTTAAAACATTATGGTACTTGGGTCCAAGTCTGAAATGAAGACCCCAACTCTTCTTCCACTTCAGTGTAAACTCAACCACATTCAGCAATCTCAAAAATAAAAAAAAAATTCAAATAAGAGTATGATGATATGTGTCACTGTTGTCAAATGCTGCATGTGTCTCATGGTCCCACCAAGTACAGTTTATTAGATTTTTAGCCATCTGTTTCTTTTTCTCCGCAAATTGTTTCTAGTAGTCATCAAAAAAGAAAAAGGAGAAATTGGTAGTTCCTGTGCACTATATGGTTTCTATGGCTATTCTCAATGCTAGTATTTCCATCACAAATGGCACCTGCACATATTAACTAAGTAATAAAGTTTTAATAGCTCCAGTGGATAAAGCAAACATCAAACTGTCCATTTAACAAGCTGTGGATACCACTTTGCCGTGCCAATAGTTAACCTATATGCCAGCTCTAAACTGGTGGTTTTCAATCCTCAAGACTTGTTCGACCAGGGTGATTGAAAGCCCCTGCTCACCTGCAATTGGCTGCGATAGAGCAGGGGGCAGCATTGAACAAGTTGACACTTAGGCAATGTTTAAAGCTGGTAGCTTATTCCTGCTCACTACGTGCGACACCAGGCAGACAGGTTAAGAATGGTCCATCCTTGTCTTCCTGGTGCTTCATAAATGTAGCCCAAAGAACGGATTGGTATACTAACAGTCCGAATGTCTGAAAGAGATTAGGCTTACACCACCCTTGTTTTCAAATATGAATCACCAAAACGTTCTCAACAATTCCACAAGTTATAACCCCTCATATTCATAAATATAGCCACATACTGGCACCTCTGGTTTCGGCAAACATGTTTAAATAGCAAAGTGAGGTCAGAATAAACATTTATATTTAAAATTCACATTTATTTAACCATTAAAACATTGAGTAGTGTGGTACCTGTTGTAATCCTAATGACACAATCTGACACGTTTTACTCTCACTAATGTGCTCCCTCAAATATTTTATTGTTGTCCAAATTGCAATTTACACATAAAAGCACTAAATATTAATAATTCAATATGAAAAACCACAATCAATTCCAGCTCCACTCTGCATCAGCTATTAAAAAGGAGTAGAATATGATAGTGTAATCCTGGTAAAAAAATATATATATACAGTATATATATATATATATATATATATATATATATATATATATATATATATATATAAAAGAAAATAATATAAACTGTAGTACTGCTGGCCGACCATCCCCAGTTGCATATGCCACTTTCCGATCTTCTATCTTTGCCTATTCAAGTCCCTCACATGACATCCTTGGAAGTTCAGCCAATCAGCACCCAGCTACTCCAAAGTGTGGAGTGCTCTACAGTCCACACACAACTGTGCAACAGCTTTCAGCCAACACGTTTTGCTGATGATATTCTGACTCATACTTAAAGGGATAGTGTACTGTAAACTTTTTCCCCCTTTAATGAGTTCCCAAAGATCTATCTTACTTGCTAGAATGTATTCAATTGGTTACAATTAGCAACATTACCTTTATTTTGTCATTTGAAACATCTGTTTTAACCTGTTCCATCCCTGCCTATACTGAACTTATCAATTAAAAGGACATCAATCCCAAACTTTTTCTTTCATGATTCAGATAGAAAATACAATTTTAAACAATTTTCTAATTTACTTCTACTATCTAATTTGTTTCATTCTCTTGGTATCATTTGTTGAAAGCTCAGCAATGCACTTCTGGTTTCTAACTGAACACACGGGTGAGCCAATGAAAATCGTTATATATATATGCAGCCACCAATAAGACACTAGAACCTAGGTTCTTTGCTGCTCCTGAGCTTGCCAAGATAAACCTTTCAGCAAATGATAACAAGAGAAGGAAGCAAATTAAATAATAGAAGTAAATTGGAAAGTTGTTTAAAATTGTATTCTATATCTGAATCATGAAAGAAAAATGTTGGGTTGCATGTCCCTTTACGTTCTGGTTATAGAAAAGCTATGTAAACATGAAGCTGCCAAATAAATTATACTCCAAGCAGAGGGGAGGGTTATAGAGATAGGTATTAAAATGTTTATTTTCAATTGTTCTAAGTACATCTAAGTACATTTATATCATGTTTATAGAAAAGCAGTGTGTGAAAATGTTAAAAAATACTTTTGCCTTATAAATACATTAGAGCTGCTTAAATTTAAACTAAAACTAATACAGTAGTTTTAGTTGTGTATATCGTGCTAATGTTGCTGGCTAATAAGGGCAACTATGCAGCTTAATGGTGTAGGGAGACATGCCTTTGCAAAATGACAAGAAAAAAGCATTAAGAAAAATTAGATCAGGCCCATGCATTTTTCAAAAAAGCTAAATATATTTAAATGGCGTTTCTAGATAAAAAATAATTTAAATTAGCAATCCCTTTAATAAGTAAAGTATAATTTATTTAAGTTGATTTGTATTTACATTATGGACATACCCTAAAAATGTAACATTAAAATCATAACAGATCTTATTATCATAAAAAATTACCTAACATTAATGAGCTATTTTAATTATATTAAAAGTAATAATATTTAGAAACAAAAATTACATTTACTTTTCTCATATGACACACCACCATTCTATCTTAGGAAAGACAAGTTTAAGATAATCTATTTAAAAAAATTGACATACATTTAATATATTTTAAAATACATGACTCATTATTACATTAATAATCCATATTCATTTTACGTATATATGTATATGCTTATATACACATAAAAACACATAAATATATATGTATAATTGTATACATATATATATTTAAATTTGCTGCCCATCGCTGCGCAACTTACCCCCTTCACTGCGCTAGGTTCTCATGCCGTGTATCACGGCATAAGAACGAGGCTCCCATTGAAAAATTTGGAAGCGCAAAGCTTGCACGTAAGGGCAAAGCATGCACTGGCATTACTAAGTGGAGCACAAAAATCGCCCTTTTGTAATCTAGCCCTAAATGGGCTCAGAACTTTCTCTTCCGTCCACACAGGGATGCTGATTTCTTCTGTTGCCTCTTGTTTACCTACCAATATTGACATTTTCAATATAGGTGATGTTTTCAATAAGCGAATCAGCTATGTCAAGCTATATAATAAAGGTAATGAGCTGTTTGAAAAAAAAAATGAATAAACTACAGCAAGAAAATTGAAAAAATGGGAATACATTAAAAAATACATTATAATGTCCCTTAAAAAAAAAAAAAGCAGTAAAAAACATGAATTTCACTTTGATTGAGAAAGAATATAAACTCTGCTATGCATGTTTTTTTTTGCTGTTTAATAGATATCTATGTTGCTTCTTTTTCAAAATTCCAATTATGACATTATGTTTGATGAACAGCATGAAATGTTTCTCACTTTATAGAGTATATGTATCAGATTTCTGGATTGACAGTTTAAAGATGTGGTGAGGTAGGTACATAAAATTGAACTAACTACAGGTTGCAGTATCATTATTTGATTATTTTTTTTAAATCTTTGTGCCCTCTAGTGGACATATATAAAGATTACACCTATAAAACTTTAGAATGGGTAAAGCAAAAAATAAATAAATAAAGAAGCAGTTGTGACAAAATACAGGTGGGATGAGTAACTCTTTATCCAAACTGTTTAAGACCAGAAAAGGTTTGGATTTTGGAAGAGTTTGGATTTTGGTATATTTGCATTTTTAAAATAGGACAGTTTGGAAAGGTTTAAACAACAATATCATATATCATTTAGGTAATATTTACATATCATTATACAGCTTATACATGTAATCTTAATGTAGTTTTATATCATTTGTAATAATTTTTGTGTACATAGTACCAGCAGAAAGATATTACAGTACTGTAATCAGAAAGGTAATCAGCAATAAAATGTAGCCCCCCTGCAATAAAATGATGCCCCAGCCCCCTGCAATAAAATGATGCACCCAGCAATACAATTATGCCCCCATCTCCCCTGCAATAAAATCATGCCCCTAGCACCCCCTGCAATAAAATGATGCTCCCCGCAATAAAATGAAGCCCCCAGCCCCCCTGCAATAAAATGATTCCCCCTGCAATAAAATTATGCCCCGAGCTCCCCTGCAATAAAATGAAGCCCCCTTGCAATAAATTATATCCCAGCTCCCCTGTAATAAGTTATGCCCCCAGCAATAAATGATTCCCCCAGCCCCCCTGCAATAAAATGATGCCCCCAGCACCCCTGCAATAAAATGATGCTCCCAGCCCCCTGTAATAAATTATGCCCAAGCTCCCCAGCAATAAATGATTCTCCCAGCCCCCCTGAAATAAAATGATGTCCCCAGTCCCCCTGCAATAAATGATGCCCCTTGCAATAAATGATTCCTCCAGCCATACATTATGCCCCCAGCCCCCCTGCAATAAATGATGCCCCAGTCCCCCTGTACTAAATTATGCCCCCAGCCCCCCAGCAATAAATTATTCACCCTGCAATAAAATGATGCCCCAGCCCACCTGCAATAAATGATTCGCTCAGCCCCCCCTGCAATAAAATCATGCCCTAGTCATAAATGATTTCCCCAGCCCCCCAATAAAATGATGCTCCCAGCCCCCTTTAATAAATTATTCCCCCAGCCCCCTGCAATAAAATGATGCCCCCAGTCCCCCTGCAATAAATGATTCCCCCAACCCCCTGAAATAAAATAATGCTCCCAGACCCCCTGCAATAAATGATCCCCCAGCCCCCCTGCAATAAAATGATGCCCCCAGCCCCCCTGCAATAAAATGATGTCCCCAGAACCCCTGCAATAAAATGATGCTCCCAGTCCCCTTTAATAAATTATGCCCCCTGCAATAAAATGATGCCCTCAGCCCCCCTGCAATAAATGATACCCCTAGCCAGCCTGTAATAAATTATGCCCCCAGCCCCAAGCAAAAAAAAATATTCCCCCAGCCCATCTGCAATAAAATGATGCCTCATCCATAAATGATGCCCCTAGCCCCACGGCAATACAATGATGCGCCCAGCACCCCTGAAATTAAATTATGCTCTCAGCAATAAAATGATGTCCCCAGTCCCCCTGCATTAAAATGATGCCCTGAGCCCCCCTGCAATAAAATGATGCTCCCAGCCCCCCTGCAATAAAATGATGCCCCCTGCAATAAATGATGCCCCCAGCCCCCTGCAAAAATGATGCCCCCAGCAATAAAATGATGTCCCCATCTCCCCTGCAATAAAATGATGCCCCCATCCCCCAATAAATAAATTATTCACCCAGCCCCCCTGCAATAAAATGATGCCCCAGCCATAAATGATGCCCCAGCCCCCAGCAATAAAATGATGACCCGAGCCCCCCTGCAATAAATGATTCCCCCAGCCCCCCTGCAATAAATGATGTCCCCAGCAATAAAATGAAGCCCCTACTAGACCATCTGATTTTAAATAACAACTATAATGCAACCAGCTAGGGATCACACAGCATGTGCATTAAGCTGAGCAACTCTCCACTCCAGCCAGAGCCGACATGCCCACCCCCCTCTCATTTCAGAGACGTGATCCGAGCAGTGTTTCCTTCTTCATACAAACCCTTCAAACTGTTTTGTAATCTGCTAAACTGCAAATAATCATCATTTTTTTGTTGTTGTTAAAGGGATATGAAACCCAAAATGTTTCTTTCATGATTCAGTTAGAGCTTCTGATTTTAAACAACTTTCTAATTTACTTCTAACATTAATTTTTCTTTGTTCTCTTGGTATCTTTTGGAGCACTATATGGCAGCAGTTTTGCAAGAATGTTATCCATTTGCAAGAGCACTAGGTGGCAGCACTATTTCCTGTCATGTAGTGCTCCTGATGCCTACCTAGGTATCCCTTTAATACAGAATATCATGGGAATAAAGCAAATTTGATCATAGAAGTTAATAGGAAACTTTCTTTATAATTGTATGATCTGTCTGAATCAGAAAAAAAAAATCTTTGGGTTTTATATCCCTTTAATCCTGTGCGTTTGGTTTTTGGATTACAAAATCAAGAAATTAATGATGCAGATAATAATTTTGTGTTTTCAGGATGGAAACGTTTTGAACTTCAGGGTTATTTATTGTAAAAGCCTTTAGGATTGTGATCACTGGAAACATCAACGTTTACTGTAGAAACAAGAGCAAGACTGAGACCTATGTGTTTAACCACTGCAAGGGGATTACAGGAACATTATTTTTACAATAAAACAAAAAAACTGATATACAGTTTTATTTCAGATGTTTTCTTTTATATGCAGCAACAAAATACTTCTGTTTATCTAAGATGATATTGAATTATGTGTATTAATTATGCCTAATGAGTTGATTATCTGTTGTAAACATAAATGTATATTTTGGATTCAATATACTCAAGGTGTATAAACGTTTCACAGTTTAAAAGCATTTGAAATAACATTTTAATATTTGCATTAAATCAGGATACAATCTTAATATATGAACTGAATATATAAAAAAGTATTGAGCACTTTACAATGAAAAAACATCACATGAAATGAGCTGCAGCAGAAAGCAAAAGCGGCTGAATAACTCAACGCTTATATTACGTACAGTATGTCATGTCTGATTCTGGCTCAAATATTTTAAACTAATGTCTAAATTTCTGCCCTAATGAAAGGATGGAATTTGTTTTAGGAAAACAAAAGAGCATATTACTTTTAAATAGAATTTTAATTTAAAGCTAAACTGTATATACAATTGTGTAACAACTGTTTTTGTTTATCTGATTTGTTTTTTAGTTTACTTGTTCCATTAGATGTAGTATTATAAGTGTAATATTTGTATATTTCCACTAGGTGGCAACAGTTTTTTACATGCAAAATTTAAATGACTGCAACCTGCAGATTGTTTAATCTTCTGTGTCTACCTAATTAACCATTATATATATATATATATATATATATATATATATATATATATATATATATATATATATATATATATATATATATATATATATATATACATACAACACACAGAGAAAACCCAGCACTCACTTACAAGCTCTCAGCTAAGATTTAAAAGCAAAAATGGAAAGGTTAGTTACCGCATCTGGCCAAATGGGACAAGCCCAGGTACCTCGTCAAGGTCCTTTCCAACACCTGGGACCCTAAAACAGCCAAACAATGCAAGCTTTCAAATCCAAACAAACTGAAAACAAGGGAAGGGTGCACAGGAATATGTAACCACCCTAGACATATACAAAACACGGAAGGGAACTGCACTCTCATACCGGACCGGGTACACATCCTATGACCCTGCAACATGCTCAGCCCTGGGTGCCACTGGCACTCACAGGAAGCTGTGCTGTCCCCAGAGCCACAAGCAGTTAACCCCAGACAGGTCTGGGTGCAAGTACCATAGGGAAAATTACAAAACAAATTAATACAACACACAGAGAAAACCCAGCACTCACTTACAAGCTCTCAGCTAAGATTTAAAAGCAAAAATGGAAAGGTTAGTTACCGCATCTGGCCAAATGGGACAAGCCCAGGTACCTCGTCAAGGTCCTTTCCAACACCTGGGACCCTAAAACAGCCACACAATGCAAGCTTTCAAATCCAAACAAACTGAAAACAAGGGAAGGGTGCACAGGAATATGTAACCACCCTAGACATATACAAAACACGGAAGGGAACTGCACTCTCATACCGGACCGGGTACACATCCTATGACCCTGCAACATGCTCAGCCCTGGGTGCCACTGGCACTCACAGGAAGCTGTGCTGTCCCCAGAGCCACAAGCAGTTAACCCCAGACAGGTCTGGGTGCAAGTACCATAGGGAAAATTACAAAACAAATTAATACAACACACAGAGAAAACCCAGCACTCACTTACAAGCTCTCAGCTAAGATTTAAAAGCAAAAATGGAAAGGTTAGTTACCGCATCTGGCCAAATGGGACAAGCCCAGGTACCTCGTCAAGGTCCTTTCCAACACCTGGGACCCTAAAACAGCCAAACAATGCAAGCTTTCAAATCCAAACAAACTGAAAACAAGGGAAGGGTGCACAGGAATATGTAACCACCCTAGACATATACAAAACACGGAAGGGAACTGCACTCTCATACCGGACCGGGTACACATCCTATGACCCTGCAACATGCTCAGCCCTGGGTGCCACTGGCACTCACAGGAAGCTGTGCTGTCCCCAGAGCCACAAGCAGTTAACCCCAGACAGGTCTGGGTGCAAGTACCATAGGGAAAATTACAAAACAAATTAATACAACACACAGAGAAAACCCAGCACTCACTTACAAGCTCTCAGCTAAGATTTAAAAGCAAAAATGGAAAGGTTAGTTACCGCATCTGGCCAAATGGGACAAGCCCAGGTACCTCGTCAAGGTCCTTTCCAACACCTGGGACCCTAAAACAGCCACACAATGCAAGCTTTCAAATCCAAACAAACTGAAAACAAGGGAAGGGTGCACAGGAATATGTAACCACCCTAGACATATACAAAACACGGAAGGGAACTGCACTCTCATACCGGACCGGGTACACATCCTATGACCCTGCAACATGCTCAGCCCTGGGTGCCACTGTGTTCCCTATGGTACTTGCACCCAGACCTGTCTGGGGTTAACTGCTTGTGGCTCTGGGGACAGCACAGCTTCCTGTGAGTGCCAGTGGCACCCAGGGCTGAGCATGTTGCAGGGTCATAGGATGTGGTATATGCACGCCTATCACAGTTCCTTACATTAAACTCCCTCCTCGACCCACTGCAATCTGGATTTCTCCCCCATCACTCCACAGAGACAGCAATCGTTATGGCCATCGTTAAGGCCACTTCTCTCTGTTTATCCTCCTTGATCTGTCTGCAGCCTTTAATACTGTTGACCAGCCTATTTTGTTCCAAACTCTCCAATCCTTCGGCATTTGTGACACAGCCTCTCGTGGTTCTCTTCCTACCTGTCTAACCATACATTTAGTGTAGCCTTCTCTGGGACTTCCTCTGCCCCTTTACCACTTTCTGTTGGGGTACCACAAGGCTCTGTCCTCAGTCCCCTTCTCTTCTCAATCTACACATCATCATTAGGTTCCTTAATAAAGTCCCATGGGTTTCAATATTACTTGTATGCCGATGACATCTACCTCTCTGCACCAGACCTATCTCCTTCCTTGCTAACCCATGTCACTAACTGTCTTTCTCACCTCATTTTCCTGGATGTCCTCTCACTACCTTAAGCTAAATTTCTCCAAAACTGAGCTCCTTATTTTCCCTCCTTTTTCTAAAATCTCCCCCCCCCCCCATCTCTCTATAACTGTCGACAACTCCATCATTACCTCTACCACGCATGCCAGATGTCTTGGGGTCACATTTGACTTAGATCTTTCTTTCACTCCTCACATTCAGTCCTTGGCTAAATCCTGCCACTTCCACCTTAAAAACATCTCTAAAATTAGACATTTCCTTACACAAGACACAACTAAGATTTATTTTTTCTATGAATACATTTTTATTGAGGTTTCAAAACAAACAATAATACAAATGTAAGGCATATTTAGGTACTTTTATCCATATTACAAAGTATTAAAGAACCAAGCAAGAGAATGTCTTACTAGAGTTCCTTCCCGCCCCTATGGTAGGGGTCGGGATGTTATGTGGTACCTCGATTTTTTATGTTTTTAAAGTCCATTAATGTACATGAGGACACGATATTCCATGTCCAAGATAATGTTTCAAGTATAAAACCTTCCATAAGGTCATCATTTCAAACAGTTCACTTGTGTTCATTTTAACATAATGAGATTAGGACCTCTATAGGTAACTCCACCAGATGTGGATATTGTCTCTCTTTTCCCCACAATTTCTCCAGCACATCGCCAAGTTGGTTGATGAAATTCTATGTAATCTGCTTGGGACCCAATGCCATCTCGTCAACAGTTTGTAGTATAGTTCAAAAGTGTTATGCAGTGTATTGACTGTCTGATGTCTGTAATAGCCCTTGACCAAAGTTTAGGGTCTGTCTCTTTATGTAAGTCTTTTTTCCATGCTATTATATTGTGTGTTTTTTGTAGGCAGGGACACTTCAGTAAACATTGATAGTGTGTGGTTAGTGGTTTGTAGCCCTGCATTCCCATTGTCCATCTTTACTCCCAAACAGTAGGGGTTTGTGGTTCTGCATGTAAGAATCCCCAACCACCAAGGAGAGATCTAAAGCTCATCACTTCGAAGTGGTGTTTTGGAGGAATCGCGTATTGGGATATCAATTCCAGTTGGGAGGACCAGCTAGATCCGTTATTTAAATTACTTATAGTTTTGATATTAAGTCTGGTCCAGCTATTGGGGTTGGAGTCTTGTAGGCCACTTAGTAGCCCCCTGATGTTACGTATTTGGGATGGGTGGGCGGCTATCATGTTTGAGTGTCGTAGTTTATGCCATAAGGACAAGCAATATTTGATAATTATGTTTGAGGAGGGGATGAGGGAACTACAGTGATTTGGCATCCAGATTAGATCAGGGAGGAGGATGGTGTGAGGTAATGAAGCCTGTTCTATTTCATACCATCTAAGGAGTTCTTTAGAATTGGCCCATCCCGAAATGTGGGTAAGCATGGCTGCCTCATATTATAATTTAAGGTTAGGGAGGCCTAAGCCTCCTTTGTCAATCGGGGATTGTAATATCCTACTTGTGATTCATGGGTGTGAACCCGCCCAAACATATGTGTTTAAAAGGTATTGGTAAGTTTCCAAATACATAGCTGAAATCCTTAGGGGTAAGCATCTGAATAAATAGGTTAGTTTCAGTAAAAGCATCATTTTGAACGCAGAGATCCTGCCTAACCAAGATATTTATTTATATCTGGGGAGCACTAATGTCTGTTTAAGGGTCTGTAAGAGGTTGTGGTTATTCGAGATGACACTGTTGAAGTCATGAGAAAGGTGGACACCCAGATTTTTAATCCCATTCCGATTCCATTTGAATTTGTGTTTCAATTGTAGGTCTCGGATCTGAGATTCCGAAAGGTTTAGTGGGCATGCTTCCGTCTTGTCTACAATTAATTAATAGTAAGAGAGTGTAACGAATAGGTCAAAGAGTTTAAGGAGGTGTGGGAGTGAAAGGTCAGGGTCCGAGAGAAAGACTATTAGGTCATCCGCAAAGAGGCTAAGCTTCTGGTAGGTACCGTGTATAAATATATATCCTTAATATCTTTTTGTAAACGTATTGCTGTTGCTAGTGGTTCTATTGCCAACATGAAGAGCAATGGGGAAAGAGGGCATCCTTGTTGGGTGCCATTATGAAGGGCGAAGGGTCAGGAACAGAATCCCAGGCCCCTCACTCTAGCCATGGGGTTGGAATAGAGAGCTCCCACCGCTTGTCTAAAGATCTTAGGTAAGCCCACTGCCTCTAAGACTGCTGTCATATAGTCCCAGCGTACCCTGTTAAATGCCTTCTCAGCATCGAACGATAGGGTAAGAAGGAGTATTTTAGATCTTTCTGCCTCTTAGAATTTATTTAGGAGTCATTGCGTGCTATCTATTCCTTGTCAGTTAATAACAAATCCTACCTGGTCCTTATGGATCACGTCAGGGAGGAGAAGACTGAGTCTGGTTGATCTTTCTGCCGATGTTATTCAGCGAAATAGGGTGAAAGCTCTGACAGAGAGGGGGGTCTTTGCCTTCTTTTGGTATTGTCAGTATTGATGCTTCTAGGAACTCATGTGGCAAAGAACCCGTCTCGAAATTCTTGGCAAATAGTCTCTGTAAATAAGGAGTAAGAAGAGTAGCATAGGTTTTAAAGAAGAGGGGGGTATAGTCATCTGGGCCAGGGGCCTTGTGTAGTTTAAGTGTCTTGATAGCTCCTCTAATTTCTGAGGCAGTTATGGGTTTAGTGAGGTGCTCAGTTTTTTTTCCCTCATGTTTTGGGAGGTTAAGAGAGGTCAAAAAATTTGAGATGGTATGTTCGTCTGCTTTAATAGTATCTTGGTGGGTATCAAGATAGTAGTAGTCGATAAAAGTTTCCCCTATATCTTTAGGGGAGTGTACTATGTTGTCTTGATAATGTATTTTCTGGATTCTGGCGGACTTAGTTCTGGCTCTGAATTTATTGGCCAATAGTCTGTCTGCTCTATTCCCTTGATAGTAGAATAATTTTCTAAGTCTTAACAGGGAATCTTGAACTCTTAAGCTATAATTTCTGCCTGAATTGTTCCTTTACAGGATGTTAGTGTAGGGTTAGGTTTGTGTTTGTTTTCCTGTTCTAGGGTTCTAAGTTCTCCAAAGAGTGCGCAAGAGTGACTCCACTTTCTCGCCTCAATTGCGCTGCTCCTTTTGAGAAGAGTCTCTCTAATGTATGCCTTCATAGTAGCCCATAAGTTAACGTCAGTGGTCTGTCCATTATCGTTCATTTGGAAACATTTCTGAATGTCAGTAGCTGTCTGTAGGGTCCAGGGATTCTAAATTAGGTAGTCCACTAGTCGCCACGAGCGCTTGGGTCCATCTGGGATGTAGGAGTTTAAGGTGACAATCACCATGTCTTGATCAGACCAGGGCAAACTACAATCCTCACAATTTTTGCCTTGTCCAAGTGTCACTAAAAATAGCGTCTATACGAGTATATAGGAGTGGTGGGCAGCTAAATAGAACGTATAGTCTCGTTCAGTCGTATGTAGGCATCGCCATATGTCAAACAGGTTATACCTAATCATTGTGTTTTGGACTCTCTTTGAGAGTAGGGAGGCTTTTGGGTCAGGGGCTGAGTCCTTATAGGCTCCCCTGTTTAGTGCGGGGTCCCAGGTGGAGTTGAAGTCACTGCCTATCAGTAGGGATCCTCTCTTAATTTGTTCTAATCTCAGTAGTAGTTGTCTCAAGAATGTGTCTTGGTGGTCATTAGGGGCGTATATGTTAACCAGGGTATAAATACTATTATTTAGGTAGCAAACAATAATTAAATATCTGCCTTCTGTGTCTCTATAGTGATGGGAGAATATTGGACATTGTTTGTATGAGTATAGCTATTCCTCTCTTTTTTTTTAGTGAAAAAGGCTTTTTCACAGACCGGGTAGAGGGAAGATTTAATTACGTGGGGGGAGAGGTCAGTTCAGTGAGTCTCTTGTATGAATGCTACGTCTGCCTTACATTTTTTCAAGTATCTCAATAATAAACTACGTTTTGTGGGTGTGTTGAGTCCCTTAACGTTAAGGATAGATATTGTTAGTGGGGTCATTTACCTACCTGTATGGGGTGTCTGTGTTGGGCGAAGAGTGCCATCTTGGGTAGGGAGAGGTAGGGGTGGAGAAGAGGGAAAGGGAGAGACAAAAAAAAAAGAGATAAGGAAGCATGCACATAGAAAAAATAGTATATAGTTACATTCCATGAATATTGCAAGGGTTTGGTAAGTGGTCAGTGCAGAATAGCACTGCCCAAGGTTACTCTGGGGATTCCATTCCTGGAACCCCAGGGTAACACGAAAACCGGTATGCATATACTTAAGGTGTGGGGGGGGATGGAAGGGACACGGTTGTATCTTAAACTAGATAGCAAGCATAGTCTAGTTTTAAATAATCCATCCTGAACAGGTGAGGTAGGGCATAAATCAGGGGTGAGTAGGGCCCTAGGTAAGTACAAGTACATAAACGCAAACCTATAAACAGAAAAAATAGGTTAGAACATATTAACTGACAATCAACAAGAATAAATATAACATAGCATACAGACGAGTGTCTCCAGCAACTGGTCATTAGGACCTTGTAAACATTAAAGTCCCCAAAACTACAAACTTTATGCTTAAACAGTTGGGGTTAGGGGGGATCAGGAACTCAAGGGTCCCTATTTCCTCAAATGTTACCATATAATAAAGGATACTTAGTGAAGATCACAAAGTCATTTCTTCCTGAGTAGAGTATAAAGCATAGGTTGGGCTAAGATCAGACAAGGGGGGTGGATTTCTCATGGTGGCTTTCGGTGGGTGGTAGCATGTTTCCTAGAGGGTTGGGAAGCTCTGTGGGGAAGGGGTTGCTATTCTGGTGTGTTAGCTCGCAGTGGGGGCATCCCAGAGGACGGTGCTTCTTGTCCTTCGAGGTGGTCTGGGAGAAGTTTCTACTTCTGTAGCAGTAGTCTGGCTTCTTGTGGGGTAGAGATTGTGTGTAATTGGCCTTCCTTGGTGATGAGAAGTTTCACAGGGAAGCCCCATCTGTATCTGATGCCCTGCGCTCTGAGAGCTTTAGTATAATCAGTGAAAGTCCTTCTCAGGAATAAAGTGTGTACTGAAAGGTCTGGGAAGATCTGTTAAAATTTCTCTGAGAGGGTTTTGGTTTTCACATCTACATTGACAAGCTTGTGTTTGAAGGAGAAATAGTGGAGTCTGATCACCACATATATAGGTTTGTCTGCAGAGATTGTACTTGGTCTTGCCACTCTATGGGCTCTGTCAATCAGTAGATCAGGTTCTGTTGCCTCTGGTATTAACTCTTTGAAAAGTTCTTATAGGTAGTTTTATAGGTCTTGGAGGAGACAGATTCTGGAATGCCCCTAATCAGGTCAGCGAGTTTGGCCTCTAGTGAGGAGATTTGGGAGTCCAAGTTCTCCGAGTAGGATAAAAGATTTGTGTGGTCTATGATGAGATCTTCCTCTTTCCTCTCCAGTGTGTCTCTCCTTTCATCTATTGATGCAATGTCTCTTTTAAGATCAGCACAGGACTTTTCAAATTTCTTTGATAGAGATTTGTGGTGCCCTGCTAGGAGGGATTTGATGGTGTCAATCAAAGATGAGGAGTCTTCTGAGTTTACCCCATTGTTGTTACGGGTGGAAAGTAGGCTAGATCCCAAGGAGGTCTCAAATGGGATGTTTGAGTCTGAGAGGTCGTCATCTGAACCCTCTTGCTGAGCATAGGAGGCAAGATGAAAATGATCTAGGACGGTTTTCTTCTGGGTATTAGGCAGCTTTGACTTCCTCCTTTGATTATGAGCCATAATGAAGGTTGGCTTACTGGCGGGCACCACCAGCTGTAAATGGATAGTGACTCCCATGCGGCTGTGGATCTGGGTGCTACTCCATACAATTGTTGTAAATCACTGTCTGTATAAGGGATATATTGTGTCAGTAATGCATTAGGTAGAACTAGGTTTGCATCCTGATCATATTAAGGTGGCCCTGGGGTGCTGAGTGCTGTAAGTAGGCCCCTCCATGGTAGTCTTTGTTCAGTTGGGCATACGCAGAGAGTCCAGAGGAAAAGTGTCAGCTTCAAAGTAGGCAGGCAATGGTCAGCACTTTCAAATATTTAGTGGGGGCAGCACGACTCTCCAGGGGATTGTGTCTCCTTTTGACAAAGTGGGGAAAGGGTTCTTTCGGATATGACTGACCTGCGACGTACAGGTGGGAAATGGGGGAGAGTGAGTGCTAGGAATTATCCCAGAAGGAGCGAGCTAGGAGTCTGGTGAAGTATCACCCTACGTGGCTAGGCTCTAGGTTAGCGGCTGTAGTGTCCCTTAGTGGTGGGCCTCTAACTTACTCCCCAGCACCACTGAACCCAATTTTTTTCTATCATGATTCAGATACAGCATGCAATTTTAAGCAACTTTCTAATTTATTCCTATTATCAAATTATTTTCATTCTATTGGTATCTTTATTTGAAATGCAAGAATGTAAGTTTAGATGCCGGCCCATTTTTGGTGAACACACTGTGTTGTTCTTGCTGATTGGTGGGTAAATTCACCTACCAATAAACAAGTGCTTTCCATGGTTCTCAACCAAAAAAATTGCTTAGATGCCTTCTTTTTCAAATAAAGAAAGCAAGAGAACAAAGAAAAATTGATAATAGGAATAAATTAGAAAGTTGTTTAAAATTGCATGCTCTATCTGAATCACAAAAGAAAAAATTTGGGTTCAGTGTCCCTTTAAGAGAGTGTAGCGTTTAAGTATTGAGCTTGGGGGCAAATATGAAATGTGGCTGTGTTGCTGGCTAACTGCCTGGTTTGGTAGATTATGGTAGGCCTGGTGATGTCCCATGAGGTTGCTATGTTGTGAGAGGGCTTCTCACATGTAGGGGAGGCCGTAATCAGTTGCGACTCAGTTCACAACCCGGAGCGGATCCCTGGCCCTCCGGGTGTATGTGTGTGCCTCTCTAGGTTGGGAGGTAGAGATACTGGTAGTATGTCCCAATTAAGTCTTCTCAGGCCCAGGTAGATGCGTAGTCGCCACACCTCACCCCAGAGCGGAGCCCCGACCCTCCGGAGCAAAGTGCAGGTAGGTGGCACTAGAGGTTGAGTAAAGCTGTCGCTCTGCTGGTTGGGAGACAAGTCTCAGCTTAAATGGTCCTCCACGTGGTCTCTAACGGCCGAAGTAGGCCCAAATGCGGCTAAGGGTAAGCGGCCACAAATGTCCCTCCACAGAAGGTGTTCAATGTATAGCCTTGGGGTAACACGGATTGAATCTCAGACTCTATAGCTGCAGCTGTGACTAGGAGCACTAATGTCTCTTAGATGGGTAGCGTCGTCGCTGAGGGTGTAGGGAGTACACAGGCCACACAGGCTGGGAATGATTTGGCACAGCTTCCCCCTGCTCCATACCGGAGCCCCGACCCTCTTGATTCCGTTAAGAGGCGCTTTCTTCCAGTTATGACATGTCAGTTGGTAGCTGGCTTGTTACATCAATCCGCTACGTGGACCCTCTAGCTGGAAGTAGGCCCCAATGTGTCGGGCGGGTGGCTCCGGCATCTCTGGTGACTATTAAGCTAGTGTCCTTCTTTGAGCTATGTGGCTAGCTACAGTATATGTGGTCAAAACAGGATTTTTAGTCCTAAAATTGAGCTATTAGGTTGTGTATGAGACGGAGCTGTGAAACAAGCATCCTATCTCACAACACAACTAAGATTTTAATCCACTCTCTCATCCTTTCCCGCCTCGACTACTGCAACTCCGTTCTCTCTGGTCTTCCTATCTGCCGTCTAGCTCCTTTACAATCCATAATGAATGCCTCTGCCAGACTCATCTTCCTTATATGTCGCTCTTCATCTGCTGCACCTTTCTGCCAATCTCTTCACTGGCTTCCTCTTGCCTCCAGTATTAAACACAAAATTCTGACTCTGACATACAAGGCCCTCAACTGCACTAATCTCCATATACTCTGCCTCTCGTCCCCTTCGCTCTGTTTATGACCTCCTACTCTCCTCCTCTCTTATTACCTCCTCAAATTCCAGTTTACAGGACTTCTCCAGACTGGCTCCCATATTGTGGAACTCTCTGCCTTGCTCCAAAAGATTCTCCCCTAGTTTTAAAAGCTTCAAGCGCTCCCTAAAGACTCTACTGATTAGGGATGCATACAACTTACACCAACCTTTCCTAATACCAGTTCCTCTACTCCATTACTCTCCGCCATGAACCCCCTTAGCATGAAAGCCTAAGAGTCCAACTGTTTGCAGATCACCTTCATAAGATCTGACTGCAACAGTGCGACTCTCGGCAGGGCCCTCTACCCATTTCATCCTTATAAATGTTACCTTGTATACCGCCTATGTTTATAGCGCTGCAGAATCTGTTGGCCCTCTACAAATAACCAATAATAATATTAATAATAATAATACTGTGCATTCATAACTGAGAAGAATTTTGTTATGAATAGTGCAGCTTAATTTTGCCAAATTTTGCCAAATGAGCATATTATTTTATGTTTTTCTTTTCACTGATTTTCCTATCCCACAGAGAAAAGCCCCTTGCCAACCAATCACAAACTAATACACATATATAGCATGAACTTTTGTTTGCACATGTGCCATTAAAGGGACAGTAAATACTATACGATTGTTATATAAAATGTTTAGTTATGTGCAATGAAACAACTTTACAATATACTTTTATTATTTATTTTAACCCCTTCTTTATGTCATTTAGATTTAAAAATTGAGGACTTTCTAATTCTCAGAACTTAAAATGCACCCTGCTGACTTATCAAGGCTAACCCTGATATATATATGCCTCATCGGTAGAGTACTTTATACTAACTTTATGACTATAGCTAGCCTTGTTGTCTGCATATTTAAGCCACAGATTGGCTCCTCCAAATAAGGCAAATGGTGAGCAGAGATGTTTTATTGATAAACAATTGCAGTAAAAAAGATGTTAATTTGTTTTTAAAACGTTCAGACTTTACTGATATGTCATTCTATAGAAACAACAAAAATGACTTCAAATTGCAAGGAGTTTATTTTCCCTTTAAGGAAAGCGCTTGGGGAAGCTAGCCCTCTTCTGTTCCCTTAAATTGGTTTAGCACTGATTCAGCTTAGTTAATTAGTAATAATTTATTAAACAGTTATTTAAACAGACACATATTCCTTTCTCCATCTAATACCTAAATATAAATATGAATACATATATACACATTAATATTCACACCTAAACTACCTTGTGTGTCCACTACTGTTGCTTTTCCTATTATTTTTGTTGATGCAAAACAGATAAATCCCTTTAAAAGAGCAAATGACTAGAGACAAGCACCTAGATTACAAGTTGTGCGTTCGTGTTTTAACGCTGAAAAAGCAGCACCGCAGCCATTACAAGTCTTGTCGGTATAGCTGTACCGCAAGCCTTTTAGTCTGTAACGCAACGTGGGTCCCGCACTCGTAAAAAGTTTTTTCATGGGACTTCCATAGTGCAGCCATTACAAGTTTTGCGGTGAGGTTAAAAAGCTTGCTTCCCAGCCTATACCGACAAGATCCGTTTCGCCATCTGAGATCAGTAGTTATGAGTTTTACGCAAAAAAAAACTGTTACATAAAACTCATAACTAAAGTGTTACAAAGTACACTAAACACCCATAAACTACCTATTAAACCCTAAACTGAGGTCCTCCCGCATCGCAAACACTATTTTTAAGTTATTAACCCCTAATCTGCCGCTCCCGACATCGCCACCACTAATAACATTTATTATCCCCTATTCCTCCGCTCCCCAACATCGTCACCACTATAGTAAAGTTATTAACCCCTAAACCGCCACCCTCCTGCATCGCAAACACTATTTAAATATTATTAACCCCTAATCTGCCGTCCGCGCACATCGCCCCACTATACTAAAGTTATTAAGCCCTATACCGCCGCCACTATAATAAACCTATTAACCCCTAAACCGCAAGCTCCCACAACAAAATATACTAAATTAAACTATTAACCCCTAAACCGAAAGTCCCCACATCGCAATAAACTATTTTAAACTAGTAACCCCTAAACCTAACGCCCCCCCTAACTTTATATTAAAATTACAATTTCCCTTTTTTTAAATTAAATTAAAACTTACCTGTCAAATTCCTATGAAAATAAAAAAGCCCACCCAAAATAAAAAACCCTAGCCTACAATAAAGTACCAATAGCCCTTAAAAGGGCCTTTTGTAGGGCATTGCCCTAAGCTAAACAGCTCTTTTACCTGTAAAAAAAATACAAAGACCCCCCAAAAGTAAAACCCACCACCCAACATACCCCCCAAAATAAAAAAAAACAAAATTTAACAAAAACCTAATCTACCCATTGCCCTGAAAGGGCATTTGTATGGGCATTGCCATTCAATGGGCATTTAGCTCTTTTGCATTGCCCTGAAAAGGGCATTTAGCTCTTTTAAGAAAAGCCCAAACCCTAAGCTAAAAAAAAAACCCACCCAAAAAAAACCTCACTAACCCCCGAAGATCCACTTACAGTTTTTGAAGTCCCACTTGAACAATCTTCATCCAGGCAGCGAAATCCTCATCCAGGTGGCAAGAAGTCTTCATCCAGGGGGCCTCTTCTATCTTCATCCAGGCAGCATCTTCTATCTTCATCCCGGCTGCGCGGAGCGGGTCCGTCCTGAAGACATTCGGCACGGAGCATCCTCTTCATACGATTGCCGCCGTATACTGAATATTCAATGCAAGGTACGCTATTCAAAATGGCGTCCCTTGCATTCCTATTGGCTGATTTGATTTTGGAAATTCAAATCAGCCAATAGGATGAGAGCTACTGAAATCCTATTGGCTGTTCAAATCAGTCAATAGGATGAGAGGTACTGAAGTTCTATTGGCTGTTTTAGGGGGTGGGGGTTTGTAAGGTTAGTGGGTCTTTTTTGAGGTAAAAGAACTGTTTATCTTAGGGCAATGCCCTACAAAAGGCCATTTTAAAGGCTATTGGTAGTTCATTCTAGATTAGTTTTTTTAGTTTGGGGTGTTTTTTTTTAAAATGGGTATTAGAATAGGAATAATTTTTATTATTTTTGATAATTTGTTTGTTATTTTGTGTAATGTATTTTTATTTTTTCGTTTTAGGGTGGGTTTTTATTTTAGGGCTTGGGCATTTCATAAAAGAGCTAAATGCCCTTTTAAGGGCAATGCACACACAAATGCCCTTTTCAGGGCAATGGGTAGATTAGGTTTTTTAGACAGTATTTTTTTTTATTTTGTGGGTTTGGGGGGTGGGGGTTTGTAAGGTTAGTGGGTATTTTTTTATTTTGGGGTGGGGTTTTTTAAATGGGTATTAGAATAGGAATAATTTTTATTATTTTTGATAATTTGTTTGTTATTTTGTGTAATGTATTTTTTTCGTGTCTTTAGTACTCTATGGCAGCAGTGTTTTGCAACATTATTTGTAGCTTTGTTATACAATGTTGTAAAACCCCGCTGCCATAGAGTACTAAAGACACGTGCACACTCCTGAGCTCTTACGAGCCTGCCTAGTATTACTCTTCTATATAAGATACCAAGAGAACAAAGCAAATTTGATAAATGAAGTAAATTGGAAAGTTTTTAAAATTGCATTCTCTATACGAATCATTAAAGTTTAATTTTGACTTTTCTGTCCCTTTAAACATATTGTAACCTAGTCAACAAAGAAACAAACTATTTTGTTCCTGATTCAGATCCTTTGGGGCTAGGGTCTTTAATTCAAATATCCACTTGCCTTTAAGCCAGAGTAATTAACATACACCTAGATTACGAGTTTCGCGCTAAACAGGGTGAAAAAATAACGCCAAAAAAATTGCGTTATTGCACTCTCCATAGCGCTGCCATTACGAGTTACTGAAAAGTCTCCTTGTGCTGTGGGCTATGGTGCATTAAGCTCCATACTGCACAAAAGCCAAGGGCTGTGTTTACGTGCACGCTTTCCCCCATAGGCATCAATAGGGAGAGAGTGTTAGAAAAAAAACTAACACCTGCTATAGACGTAACGCAACCCCATTGATGTCTATTGGGAAAAGAAAGTTACGTTTAAACACCCTAACATAAACCCCTAGTATAAACACCCCATATTCTCCCGACATCACCAACACTAATAAAAGTTATTAACCCCTAATCCGCCGCTCCCCGACACTAATAAAAGTTATTATGCCCAATCCGCCGCCTCTGACACGCCGACACCTAAATAAAGTTATTAACCCCTATTCCGCTGCTCCCCGACATCGCCGACACTAAATATAATTATTAACCCCTATTCTCCCGCTCCCCGACATCATCAACACTAATAAAAGTTATTAACCCCTTATCCGCCGCTCCCTGACATCGCCAGCACTAATAAAAGTGATTAACCCCTATTCCACCGCTCCCCGACATTGCCAACACTAATAAAAGTTATTAACCCCTATTTCGCCACTCCCCTACATTGCCGACACTAATAAAAGTTATTAACCCCTAAACCGCCGACCCCCCACATCGCCAACACTATAATAAAGTATTTACCCCTAAACCTCCAGCCCCCACATTGCAACTACTAAAATAAACCTATTAACCCCTAAACCGCCTGGCCCCCCACATCGCAAAACACTAAATTAAACTATTAACCACTAAACCTAACACCCCCCTAACTTTAAATTAAAATTACAATATAAATAACTTTAAAAAAATAAAAACGTACTTGTGAAATAAAAAAAACTAAGTTTAAACTATAAATTAACCTAACATAACTATTCTAATAAAATAAAAAAACTAGCAATTAAAAACCTAATTTAAAAACATTACAAAAAATAAACACTAAATTACGAAAAATATTATATAATATGAGAGCTACTGACATCCTATTGGCTGTTCAAATCAGCAAATAGGATTTCAGTAGCTCTCATCCTATTGGCTGTTTTGAACAGCCAATAGGATTTCAGAAGCTCTCATCCTATTGCCTGATTTTAATTTGAAGAATCAAATCAGTCAATAGGAATACCAGGTACGCCATTTTGAAATGGCTACCTTGCATTCAACTTCAGTGTACGGCGTGACAGTATGAAGGGGACGCTCCGCGCAGGATGTCTTCGCCACCCAGGATAGCTCTGCTCCATGCCGCTGGGATGAAGATAGAAGACGTCCCTGAGATGGATAAAGGTGTCGCCGCCTGGATGAAGATGGATGTCCAGACTTCAGGAACCGTGAGTAGATTTTATGGGGTTAGTGTTAGTTGTTTTTTTTTATCTTTTTGGGATTTTTTTTATTTATTTTATATTTGGGTTTTTTCGGCAGTGTAAAAGAGCTGAATGCCTTTTAAGGGCGATGCCCATACAAATGCCCCTTTAGGAGCAATGGGTAGTTTAGGATTTTTTTAAACTTAGGGGTTTTTTTTGGGGGGTAGGTTGGGTGGTGGGTTTTACTGTTGGGGGTACTTTGTATTTTTTTCTAGATAAAATAGCTTTTTAACTTAGGGCAATGCCCTACAAAATGAACTTTTAAGGGCTATTAGTAGTTTATTGTAGTTTAGGGGGTGTTTTTATTTTGTTTTGTTTTTTATTTTTATAGGGCTATTAGATTAGGTGTAATTGTTTTTATTTTTGATTAAAAAAATTATTATTTTTTGTAATCTTAGAGATTTTTATTTTTTGTAATTTAGTGTTTATTATTTTTTGTAATTTTAGATTTTTTTTAAAAAAATTCGTAGTATTAGGGTTTTTTAACTTTGTATTTTAAAACATTTAATTGGTATCTTTTTTTATTTTATTAGAATAGTTATGTTAGGTTAATTTATAGTTTAAACTTAGGGGTTAATAGGTTTATTTAATGTCGGCGATGTCGGGGGCAGCGGATTAGGGGTCAATAGATTTAATTAATAGTTACGATGTGGGTGGGTGGTAGATTAGAGGTTAATAAGTTTAATATAGTGTTTGCGATGCAGGGGTGGCGGTTTAAGGGTTATGGGTGTTAGTGTACTTTGTAACATTTTAGTTATGAGTTTTGTGAAAAAATTTTGTAATGCAAAATCCATAACTAGTGGTTCCAGTGGATAACTAGTGGTTCTCAGATGGCGGTATGGATTGTGTCGGTATAGGCTGTAACGCAAGCATTTTAGCCAGACCGCACAACCTGTAATACGGAGCTATGGAAAATACCGCACTTAAATGTAATTTTTTTGAGTGAGGAATGGACGTTGCGTTACAGGCTAAAATGCTTGCGGTATAGCTATACTGCCGCGACTTGTAATATGTGTTCCCGGCCATTCCACGCGCAATGGACAATTTTTCAGCAGTATAGCTGTACCACAAAATTTGTAATCTAGGTGTATATGTATAATCTCCCCTCCAGCTTGTTTTCAATGAAACTAGCTAACCCAGAGTAAGAAAATGTTTTAGATTTGCACTGTTACAATTTAAAAAAAAAATACTTTGATATAGGTAAATCTTTATTCCTATATAGATTATAATTCTCTATTGAGAGAATTTTTTCAAATATACTCAATGAAATATAGTATGTTTTTATTGGTGCATCTAATAACATTCTTAATTTTATATGTTCTTCTGGTTACAGTTGGCTTCAATTCTTGTCTTTTACAGTAGCGTCTGCAATAAGATTGCCACCTTTTGCCCAGCCATTTCCTGGACACTTTTTGAAAGGGTGTGGCTTAGGGCATGGCATATTGACATGACGTGGGTGTGGCATCGGAGTGGGTGTGGCCTCATATGTAAATGTTACACAAATAAAAAATGCATTCATATACACATACACAGAAATTATGTATTGATGAACACTATAGTGACCAACACCTTTATTCTGATTAGGGAGCAACCCAACATCAGAATATAAACCACAGCTAAGAGTAATTATTATGACAATTCATATGACTATACCATTTTCACCAATACTTCACATACCATTTTTTCTTGCTTAATTAAAAAATGGGGTTTGCTAAGAATTGCAAAAGTTATTTTTGCTGTTAGACAAAATTGTTCTAAGAAAGAATACAGCATAAGTACATACTACCTCACTTTTTACTGACCCCTCACATTCTTTTTAAGTCACTAAAGGCATGAATGGCCAGTCACCCATTTGCTGAATAGTAAGAATATATATATATATATATATATATATATATATATATATATATATATATATAGATATATACACACACACTCGGAGAATACCATAAATACATACATAATAATAATATGTTAATGTTGTTACATATTTTGTAGACACACAAATAGGTTCAGTGAGAATGATATATTTCTTATTTTGGATATGTTGTAGCATCTATAAATGGGAAAATATGGAGAAACGAATGCAGCTTGATATGTATAAAAGGGACAAAATGGATTATACAGCATAACCTAAAATTCACCTTAGAATTACACAAGGGAACTTTGAGCTGTTTTTCTTTAAAAAGAGTTGTTTCCATAGATCTTCAAGTACTACTCCTTGAAACATTTACTAGCCAAAACTATAGATAAAGAATATACATTTTTAAGACTTAAATAAAGAAATCCACTGCACACCTGGGAAGAGCATTGTCCTCCAAAGGGATGGGCTAACACCAAATGCTTATTTTCATAAGCTATAGAACAGTGCTTTCCAAACTGTGTGTCGTGACACATTAGTGTGTCGGCAGCAGTGTGTAGGTGTGTCCTTGCTTCAGCACAATTTTTTTTGAATTTTAAATTCTTTTTAATTTTTTTTTTGGTTTCCGACTTTCTGCCTGCTTGCTATGCATATCACGTAGTTGACACGTGATTGATACCTAGTAGGTCACAGATTATCGTAACCTATTGGCGCAGCTTAGTGGGAACTGAAACCATTCCCATTGCCGGCACATTGGCTACTGACTGCACTTGTAATATCCTCAATGGGCTTGTGACTGCATGTGTAGTCAGTGAGAGGGACAGCAGTGTGGTTGTAGCGTGGGCAGTAGTCAGTCGGACTCGCAGAGCTCTGAGGGCAGCAGCTTAAACACTGAGTTAAAGTCAGAAATCAAAGTGTTGTTTTTTTTGCAGCTAGCTCCCAGTAGTGCATTGCTGCTCCTGCTCTTGATATATGGACAGGAAGTGGAAGCTTATTGAACTTTTTTTAATTCTTGCACATACATACTGTTACTTGTAAATACATTTCTTTATTATATCATTTATGGATGTGTCCGTATCTCTTAAAACAAGTTAGTTTAACCTCCTGCTTGCTAGTACAACTGAATTACTGTGTCGCAAAATGATGTAGGTCTAAAAAGTGTGTCACCAACATGAAAAGTTTGGAAAGCTTTGCTATAGAGTATGTTCTAATGTTTGTCTGAGGTCTAAAAAGAAGAAAACCCACATGTAAACTTTGTGTCAGTATATCTGTGTCTCTCTGGAAATGTCTGTGTGTGTGTGTGTGTATATATATATATATATATATATATATATATATATATATATATGTGTGTGTGTGTGTGTATATATGTATATATATATATATATATATATATATATATTGATTTGGAGGATACAGTCTAATAATGACCACACATCTTTGACAAAGCGCCAGAAGGGCGTGAAACGCGTCAGATGACGTCACACTCCACACACCTGTGTCTCCTGGTAGTCACACCGCTTACATTTGTCGAGTGTTTGTCCAACATGCCAAAATAAAGGTATGATCAATTTGCTTTACCTTGATTCAAGTGTCTGTGTTGTGCCTTAATCAGTGATTATTTCTGGTCTGGGAGCAATCTATAAGGAAAGTTTTTGCTTATTATTTACCTGGAACGGGCAGCCTGGTCTGCAAGTCTGGGTTTGTGCCGGGAGAGGCGCCGGCACAGTGTTTTCCTGTGTGTTCCTGCATAGACCTCACCTCTTTAGTCCTTGAACTCTCACTCTCCTGTGTATATATATATATATATATATTGATTTGGAGGATACAGTCTAATAATGACCACATTGAAGTATGGAATCTCTAGGAAATAAATTATGTATGGGTTCATATTCATATTTAATTTATGACTATAGATATCTACTATGGACAATTGGTAATATATAAAAAACTAAATGAGTATCAATATATATATGCCCATGTATATTCTCTTATGGAATAATGACACAATATAAATTTATCAATCAGCAATATTATAAGCAATTGAAAGATCATAGTATATTTTAACTACATTACCTAAGTAAGAGACAATCCTTAAATAATTTTAGAATACGCAGGGGGATATTCAATCTTATGATGACACCTATTGGACAGGTGAAGCAAATGCTTAGTTAAACACCTAGTTAATGTATAGACTTAGAGGCCTATCAAAGAGGGAACAGCCTTGTGTACACACACTAGACTGGTCTTATGGAAATTGAAACATTTCTAATATAAAAAAGCTACTGAGATGATAGGAGAGAGGCACCCAATTTACAAGATCCTGTATAATCACACCAAGAGAGTCCTCACCCATCTTTTCCATTCCTGACTAATTACCAGACCCTGCTTTATCCTGTCCAAGGTCCTCACTACTGGTCAGTAAAGTATTTTTGCTTTTCCATACGTAATATTGCCTAGAATAGTTTAAACTTCATAATCTGGGACATCAGAACAAATGAATGGTGGTTTGTTTAAACCTTTTTAGTATAACATTCAGGGACATGCACTCATAGGAGGCAGGGGAGGCAGTGCCTACCCTGCCATATGTGGCCAAAGCTTAATTAAAACAAACAAAAAAAGTAAAAAAATTAATAATATTTTCCCCCCATGTAATGCTATGGAGAGGCAGGTACAGGAACGCTTCTCTCCATTGCAGTACATGGGTCAAAGCAAAAGCTGTGCTGCAGCGCCACCTGTGTTCTGTCAATATATTAGCAGCAAAAATTGGGACCAATAGGAGGCACCCCTCTTGATGCCTCCTAACAAGTGAAGGATATATAGATTAATCAGAAGGAGGATGCAGTGATCAGGGTCATGTGACACAACTGGAAGCTGAGGTAACCTAAGAACAGATGACACCAAGCAGAAGAGTAGTAGTAGTATTCTACATCTCTTGTGATTCACAAATTGTGTTCAGATACAGCTCATTAACAGGGGGGGGGGGCAGTAAGTGAGCATAACCCAATACTGACAGGAAGTCAAAGGGTCAATTCAAATTTAAATCCATCATTTAAAACCCAGAGTTTGAAGTTAAGTGTGCAGTGTCCACATTATTTAAATTAAAGTTTTTGACATTGAATATTGCTAAGCCTCCCTTTTTCATGGTTATTTGATTTAATTAGGTACAAACTCCATATATGTTATGTCTGTTCAGTCAGAGAATGCAGTATCTATTTTTATTTTTCTCTGTGTCTCCATTTATTTAAAGACTGCTGTTAACTTGTAATTCACAAATCAACTGAAAGCTGTTGCATTGTGTTTTTAATATGTGCTGCTTTTATACAAGTTTATATTAATAAAAGGAGAAAATGAGTCCTTTAAAAAATATATGTAATTATTGCAGCTAAATGTTTTTAGAAATAATGCCACTGTAAAGTAACTGGTTAAACACATAGTCAAAGGGAGACATTTAAAATTAAACTTTCATGATTGAGGTAGAGCATGCTATTTTAATAGACTTTTCTAGTTATTTATATTTTGAGAATTAGCATCAACTGTTACTGGCCCCATGTCAGCAAATCAAATTAGTTTTTGAAAGGAACATGAAAGTCATAATTATTCAGATAGAAATTGCACACAAAAAATAAATAAATACACTTTTTATTTTACTTTTATTATTATGTACTTCATTCTTTTGGTATCCTTTGGTATCCTTTGTTGAAGAGCATACCTAAGTGGGATGTGCACGTGCGTTTCTTGAACACCATATTGCAGCAGCTGTGTTGGCAGTATTGATAACTTGTCCTTTGTGTAAAACTTGTATGGTAAATTATTTCTATTTTTACAATACAGTAGTGAGTAGAGAAGAGATTGTGTATCATTCTAATTGCTTAGTAACTGGCACTGTGCCACAGAATTGTGTGAGTGTGTATGTGAGCAGAGTGTGTGTGGGTGTCAGTGAGCAGAGTATGTGTGCTTTATTCTCCAGGTAATCAATACATTTCCGATGAGCTGGCGCTTTAGTGCAGTGTTTCTCAACCATGGTCCTCAAGTACCCCCAACAGGCCAGGTTTTCATTATAGCTGAATCAGTGCACAGGTGAAGTAATCAGCTGATCAGTAACTCAGTGGTTACTAACTTGCTCTCACCCATCACCTGATTATGTCACCTGTGCACTGGTTCTGCTATCATTTAAATCTGCCCTGTTGAGGGTACTTGCAGCCCTCTGTACATGTGTTTCTCTGGCGTATCATATCTAGTGCCTCACCAGCCTCTGACCTCACTGCACGTCACTGATAACATTGTATAGTAATACAGGTTATATGGTATATCCTAATATTTGCTGAATTAAGTATCAACTGTTTCTTTTAAATAAAGTTATTGTATGTGTTTATATCTAATTTGTTATTGGTACTAGATGTTAGAGAAATCTTTACACCTGATTTACAAATTTGTAATTTGTTTTTGTAATTTTTTTATTTCATTTATGCTATTAAACTATAAAAAGTCAACCATTGTGTCTTATTAATGCAGTAAGTAGGGCTGAGTGTATAGCCAAATACGTAATGAAAAGAACTTAAACATCACCAGACTTAATATTAATCACTCCTGTTATCCAGTGACTGTCTTTGGTCAATATTAACAAATAAACGATTACAAATAGTATTACAATGTACCATATATAAATTAATTTATATACCTACATAAGTAAGGTATTATAGTAAATGGTGATGCCTTTTTTTGGACTAACAAATGTATTATTTATAAGCCCAATAAAAAAAAATGCTGCTTCAATAATCGTTATATCCAATATGGCAATAAATACACAAATATAGGCAAACAACGGCTATGTTCAAATCTGCTTTCTCTCAATTAAAAAAATTACATTATAAATCACATAATACCAATGACATACATAACTACTTTCTCACCTTTCGGTCTCCGGTCAAAAAAATGCTTACATATAGCAACCGGAGACAAACTCACAACGACACACCACTAATCGGAAAGCAGCGATCGACCAGCTATTAAACATAAAACCAATAAATAGTTAGCACCATGTGCTGCCAGTTTGATCTCCAATAAAAAACGCAGTTGCTCAGTGCTAGCTCATCCCTTGTGACTGTATTAATGTAGGTTCCACACTGGCATAGAATGAAGCAGCTTGTTACAATAAGTTAATTATTAGTGGGACTATTTGCCTTTTATTGCAGTCTTATTAATAGAGGAAATTACCCTTGATAGCAAGTAAATATGTGCTTTTCTAAGAGAGCTTGATATAATGTGATTAAACTGTAAATTTACTCCTTCTGTGTCAGGATCCTTCTGTGCAGCGGGGAAGCTGCATTCCGTCTCGGTTTCTCTGCACGTGGGACGCCGAGACCTGCATACTTCCACTGCAGCTGCAGTATCCTAAGTCCTGGAGGACTCAAGAGTGGGAGTTCCTATGAAAGCACAATCAGCCCATCACCCTGGGCTGAGTTATTGCCCTATGCAGAATATAATTCCTTGAGTTCTGTGTATGCTCACTTTGCTCCTCACCTTGCTTCTGAAGCCAAGCATACTTACCTTGATACCCGTGTATGCTTACCTTTCTCCTGAAGCCAAGTATCTTTCTCTTGTTAAGTGTATCCAGTCCACTCATCCATTACTTGTGGGATATTCTCCTTCCCAACAGGAAGTTGCAAGAGGATCACCCACAGCAGAGCTGCTATATAGCTCCTCCCCTCACTGCCATATCCAGTCATTCTCTTGCAACTCTCAACTAAGATGGAGGTCGTAAGAGGACTGTGGTGTTTTATACTTAGTTTATTTCTTCAATCAAAAGTTTGTTATTTTTAAATGGTACCGGAGTGTACTGTTTTTCTCAGGCAGTATTTAGAAGAAGAATCTGCCTGCGTTTTCTATGATCTTAGCAGAAGTAACTAAGATCCTTTGCTGTTCTCACATATTCTGAGGAGTGAGGTAACTTCAGAGGGGGAATAGCGTGCAGGTTTTCCTGCAATAAGGTATGTGCAGTTAAAATATTTTTCTAGGGATGGAATTTGCTAGAAAATGCTGCTGATACCGAAGTAATGTAAGTAAAGCCTTAAATGCAGTGATAGCGACTGGTATCAGGCTTATTAATAGAGATACATACTCTTATAAAAGTGTATTTTAAAACGTTTGCTGGCATGTTTAATCGTTTTTTACATATGTTTGGTGATAAAACTTATTGGGGCCTAGTTTTTTCCACATGGCTGGCTTGAATTTTGCCTAGAAACAGTTCCCTGAGGCTTCCCACTGTTGTAATATGAGTGGGAGGGGCCTATTTTGGCGTTTATTTGCACAGCAAAAATTACAGACACAGACATCCAGCTTCTTCCTGCATGATCCAGGACTTCTCTGAAGGGCTCAAAAGGCTTCAAAAGTCGTATTGAGGGAGGTAAAAAGCCACAGTAGAGCTGTGGCAGTTGTTGTGACTGTTTAAAAAACGTTTTTGTCATTTGTTATTCCATTTTTAGTATTAAAGGGTTAATCATCCATTTGCAAGTGGGTGCAATGCTCTGATAACTTATTACATACACTGTAAAAATTTTGTTAGTGTAACTGCATTTTTTCACTGTTATTTCAAAATTTTGGGAAAATATGTGTTTCTTAAAGGCGCAGTAACGTTTTTTATATTGCTTGTAAACTTGTTTTAAAGTGTTTTCCAAGCTTGCTAGTCTCATTGCTAGTCTGTTTAAACATGTCTGACACAGAGGAACCTACTTGTTCATTATGTTTGAAAGCCATGGTGGAGCCCCATAGGAGAATGTGTACAAAATGTATTGATTTCACCTTAAACAGTAAAGATCAGTCTTTATCTATAAAAGAATTATCACCAGAGGGTTCTGTCGAGGGGGAAGTTATTCCGACTAACTCTCCCCACGTGTCAGAACCTTCGCTTCCCGCTCAGGGGACGCACGCTAATATGGCGCCAATTACATCAGGGACGCCCATAGCGATTACCTTGCAGGACATGGCTGCAATCATGAATAATACCCTGTCAGAGGTATTATCTAGATTGCCTGAATTAAGAGGCAAGCACGATAGCTCTGGGGTTAGGAGAGATACAGAGCGCGCAAATGCTGTTAGAGCCATGTCTGATACTGCGTCACAGTATGCAGAACATGAGGACGGAGAGCTTCAGTCTGTGGGTGACATCTCTGACTCGGGGAAACCTGATTCAGAGATTTCTAATTTTAAATTTAAGCTTGAGAACCTCCGTGTATTGCTTGGGGAGGTATTAGCTGCTCTGAATGACTGTAACACAGTTGCAATTCCAGAGAAATTGTGTAGGCTGGATAGATACTATGCGGTGCCGGTGTGTACTGACGTTTTTCCTATACCTAAAAGGCTTACAGAAATTATTAGCAAGGAGTGGGATAGACCCGGTGTGCCCTTTTCCCCACCTCCTATATTTAGAAAAATGTTTCCAATAGACGCCACTACACGGGACTTATGGCAGACGGTCCCTAAGGTGGAGGGAGCAGTTTCTACTTTAGCAAAGCGTACCACTATCCCGGTTGAGGACAGTTGTGCTTTTTCAGATCCAATGGATAAAAAATTGGAGGGTTATCTTAAGAAAATGTTTATTCAACAAGGTTTTATTTTACAGCCCCTTGCATGCATTGCGCCTGTCACTGCTGCGGCGGCATTCTGGTTTGAGGCCCTGGAAGAGGCCATCCAGACAGCTCCATTGAATGAAATTATTGACAAGCTTAGAACGCTTAAGCTAGCTAACTCATTTGTTTCTGATGCCATTGTTCATTTGACTAAACTAACGGCTAAGAATTCCGGATTCGCCATCCAGGCACGTAGGGCGCTATGGCTTAAATCCTGGTCAGCTGACGTGACTTCAAAGTCTAAATTACTCAACATTCCTTTCAAGGGGCAGACCTTATTCGGGCCTGGCTTGAAGGAAATTATTGCTGACATTACTGGAGGCAAGGGTCATACCCTTCCTCAGGACAGGGCCAAATCAAAGGCCAAACAGTCTAATTTTCGTGCCTTTCGAAATTTCAAGGCAGGAGCAGCATCAACTTCCTCTGTTTCAAAACAAGAGGGAACTGTTGCTCATTCCAGACAGGCCTGGAAACCTAACCAGTCCTGGAACAAGGGCAAGCAGGCCAGAAAGCCTGCTGCTGCCCCCAAGACAGCATAAAGGAACGGCCCCCTATCCGGAAACGGATCTAGTGGGGGGCAGACTTTCTCTCTTCGCCCAGGCGTGGGCAAGAGATGTTCAGGATCCCTGGGCGTTGGAGATCATATCTCAGGGATATCTTCTGGACTTCAAAGCTTCTCCTCCACAAGAGAGATTTCATCTTTCAAGGTTATCAGCAAACCAGATGAAGAAAGAGGCATTCCTAAGCTGTGTGCAAGACCTCCTAGTAATGGGAGTGATCCATCCAGTTCCGCTGATGGAACAAGAACAGGGATTTTATTCAAATCTGTTTGTGGTTCCCAAGAAAGAGGGAACCTTCAGACCAATCTTGGATCTAAAGATCTTAAACAAATTCCTCAGAGTTCCATCATTCAAAATGGAAACTATTCGGACCATCCTACCCATGATCCAAGAGGGTCAGTACATGACCACAGTGGACTTAAAGGATGCCTACCTTCACATACCGATTCACAAAGATCATCATCGGTTCCTAAGGTTTGCCTTTCTAGACAGGCATTACCAATTTGTAGCTCTTCCCTTCGGGTTGGCCACTGCCCCGAGAATTTTTACAAAGGTTCTGGGCTCACTTCTGGCGGTTCTAAGACCGCGAGGCATAGCGGTGGCTCCGTATCTAGACGAGATCCTGATACAGGCGTCAAGCTTTCAAATTGCCAAGTCTCATACAGAGATAGTTCTGGCATTTCTGAGGTCGCATGGGTGGAAAGTGAACGTGGAAAAGAGTTCTCTATCACCACTCACAAGAGTCTCCTTCCTAGGGACTCTTATAGATTCTGTAGAGATGAAAATTTACCTGACGGAGTCCAGGTAATCAAAACTTCTAAATGCTTGCCGTGTCCTTCATTCCATTCCATGCCCGTCAGTGGCTCAGTGCATGGAAGTAATCGGCTTAATGGTAGCGGCAATGGACATAGTGCCATTTGCGCGCCTGCATCTCAGACCGCTGCAATTATGCATGCTAAGTCAGTGGAATGGGGATTACTCAGATTTGTCCCCTCTACTAAATCTGGATCAAGAGACCAGAGATTCTCTTCTCTGGTGGCTTTCTCGGGTCCATCTGTCCAAGGGTATGACCTTTCGTAGGCCAGATTGGACGATTGTAACAACAGATGCCAGCCTTCTAGGTTGGGGCGCAGTCTGGAACTCCCTGAAGGCTCAGGGATCGTGGACTCAGGAGGAGAAACTCCTCCCAATAAATATTCTGGAGTTAAGAGCAATATTCAAGGCTCTTCTAGCTTGGCCTCAGTTAGCAACACTGAGGTTCATCAGATTTCAGTTGGACAACATCACGACTGTGACTTACATCAACCATCAAGGGGGAACCAGGAGTTCCCTAGCGATGTTAGAAGTCTCAAAGATAATTCGCTGGGCAGAGT
Source organism: Bombina bombina (assembly GCF_027579735.1). Lineage (NCBI taxonomy): Eukaryota > Metazoa > Chordata > Amphibia > Anura > Bombinatoridae > Bombina > Bombina bombina. The sequence continues at coordinate 790,871,476 of NC_069500.1, forward strand.
CTCACTCTTGCCACCTGTCAGCGATCCACAGAGAACTGGGAGGCGGATTTTCTAAGTCGTCAGACTTTTCATCCGGGGGAGTGGGAACTCCATCCGGAGGTGTTTGCTCAACTGGTCCATCGTTGGGGCAAACCAGAACTGGATCTCATGGCGTCTCGCCAGAACGCCAAGCTTCCTTGTTACGTATCCAGGTCCAGGGACCCGGGAGCAACGCTGATAGATGCTCTAGCAGCTCCTTGGTTCTTCAACCTGGCCTATGTGTTTCCACCGTTTCCTCTGCTCCCTCGACTGATTGCCAAAATCAAACAGGAGAGAGCATCGGTGATTCTGATAGCGCCTGCGTGGCCACGCAGGACCTGGTATGCAGACCTAGTGGACATGTCATCTCTTCCACCATGGACTCTGCCTCTGAGGCAGGACCTTCTAATACAAGGTCCTTTCAATCATCCAAATCTAATTTCTCTGAGACTGACTGCATGGAGATTGAACGCTTGATTCTATCAAGGCGTGGCTTCTCCGAGTCAGTCATTGAAACCTTAATACAGGCTCGGAAGTCTGTCACCAGGAAAATCTACCATAAGATATGGCGTAAATATCTTTATTGGTGTGAATCCAAGAGTTACTCATGGAGTAAGGTTAGGATTCCTATGGTATTGTCCTTTCACCAAGAGGGTTTGGACAAAGGCTTATCAGCTAGTTCTTTAAAAGGAAAGATCTCTGCTCTGTCTATTCTTTTGCACAAGCGTCTGGCAGAAGTTCCAGACGTCCAGGCATTTTGTCAGGCTTTGGTTAGGATTAAGCCTGTGTTTAAAACTGTTGCTTAAACTTGGTTCTTAAAGTTCTTCAGGGAGTTCCGTTTGAACCCCTTCATTCCATTGATATTAAACTTTTATCTTGGAAAGTTCTGTTTTTGATGGCTATTTCCTCGGCTCGAAGAGTCTCTGAGTTATCTGCCTTACATTGTGATTCTCCTTATCTGATTTTTCATTCAGACAAGGTAGTTCTGCGTACCAAACCTGGGTTTTTACCTAAGGTGGTTTCTAACAGGAATATCAATCAAGAGATTGTTGTTCCATCATTGTGTCCTAATCCTTCTTCAAAGAAGGAACGTCTTTTGCATAATCTGGACGTAGTCCGTGCCTTGAAGTTTTACTTACAGGCTACTAAAGATTTTCGTCAAACATCTGCCCTGTTTGTCGTTTACTCTGGACAGAGGAGAGGTCAAAAAGCTTCGGCAACCTCTCTCTCCTTTTGGCTTCGGAGCATAATACGCTTAGCCTATGAGACTGCTGGACAGCAGCCCCCTGAAAGGATTACAGCTCATTCTACTAGAGCTGTGGCTTCCACCTGGGCCTTTAAAAATGAGGCCTCTGTTGAACAGATTTGCAAGGCTGCGACTTGGTCTTCGCTTCACACCATTTCAAAATTTTACAAATTTGACACTTTTGCTTCTTCGGAGGCTGTTTTTGGGTGAAAGGTTCTACAGGCAGTGGTTCCTTCCGTTTAAGTTCCTGCCTTGTCCCTCCCATCATCCGTGTACTTTAGCTTTGGTATTGGTATCCCACAAGTAATGGATGATCCGTGGACTGGATACACTTAACAAGAGAAAACATAATTTATGCTTACCTGATAAATTTATTTCTCTTGTAGTGTATCCAGTCCACGGCCCACCCTGTCCTTTTAAGGCAGGTCTAAATTTTAATTAAACTACAGTCACCACTGCACCCTATGGTTTCTCCTTTCTCATCTTGTTTCGGTCGAATGACTGGATATGGCAGTGAGGGGAGGAGCTATATAGCAGCTCTGCTGTGGGTGATCCTCTTGCAACTTCCTGTTGGGAAGGAGAATATCCCACAAGTAATGGATGATCCGTGGACTGGATACACTACAAGAGAAATAAATTTATCAGGTAAGCATAAATTATGTTTTTGCTGTGATACCTCTGTATGCTTACATTGCTCCTGAAGACAAGCATCTCTGCTGTGATACCTATGTATGCTTACCTTGCTCCTGAAGCCAAGCATCTCTGCTGTGATACCTGTGTATGCTTATCTTGCCCCTGAAGTCAAGCATCTCTGCTGTGATACCTGTGCATGTCTACCTTGCTCCTGAAATCAAGCACCTCTGCTGTGATACCTGAGTGTGCCTACCTTGCCCCTAAAACTAAGCACCCTACTGTGATACCTGTGTATGCCTACCTTGCTCCTGAACTTAATCACCTCTGCCGTGATTCCTGTATTCATCTGTCTGCATCCTGAAAGCTAAACCCTCACCAACAGTACCCGCTGGGTAGCCTATGCTTGTTGAGAGACTTATTCCTATTCTACTTGGGGTATTCTATTCCCTTATCCCTTTCACCAGAATATCGTTGTTTATAATTTTGCCTCAGTAAAGTGTTCACTAAAATACTTTCTTTGTCCTGTGTCTCTATTCCTGCATACCGAGTTCCACACACCTCCCCTTTCCCTCATATTCTGTATAGATATTTTATCATTTATAACATCAAAAACCAAAACAGAAACAAAGCTGGAGCTGGAGCTAGACAGTTAAGGTTCTCTATTAATCACTAATAGCCATTTGTTGTAACCAACATTTATACCAAGTTGTATTATCACAAATAGAATATATAAATAGATTATTCAATGTCACACAAAAAAAAATTTCATTAACTTATATAGGTATATATAAACAATAAATGAGAATAAAATGTTTGAATGAGATAAAATGTCAATAGTCCAAAATGTCTTATAAAATGTCTTATTTATGAAAAAAGTTATTAAGAATTGTTTTAAAAAAAGTCTTATTTGTATAGCGGTTATCTTTGTTATTTCTGTATAATGCTTAGGGATGTCTCCCTTATTATATCTGAGATCAAATTGTTAGTAAAATACAAGAAACATGCGCTGGTTACAGTGAAATCCTTGGCTGTCAAGTTTTGGCATGGCTGCATGATTCTCCAATTGCAAGAGCGCTCAGTAGGTTATTGCTATTGTTCCTCTCTGTGCTGATATATGCTAAAATAGACAAAGAGTGTTTTTGGATTAACCGCAAGTGGAGTTGGCTTCTACCGTCAAGATTCAGATCACGGGATTGGTTGGTGGTCACACATGATTGCCCCACATGACACCCTAATCCTTCTCCATGTTAAGGCAAAATATAGACCCACAAATGGCCACAATTGTATCCACTTGTAGCATTTTTAAGGAATTATAAGCCAGAACACTGTTATGTTTTAGTGTTGTAAGACCTATAGAAACATCCTTGTTTGTATACAGGATTACTAAAACTATACATCCAGAGGATTACCCAGGATATGGGACATACCACCAGATTCTGGGACTGCCCGGGTCATACCGGGACTGGTGGCAACCCTAGTCTATAAGCTTTACCAGCAAGACACAGGTAGAACCCTCTGATTTCATTTCCAAACAGAACCGTATCTATACTAGTTTTATTTTATCTCATTCAATTCAGATAAAATTGATTTTAAAATTCAAACTCTTTTATACATAATATGTGGTCAATTTGGTAATGTTTGCCCTATTCTATCATCACTTTTCAAAACAGACCAGTATAAAAGAAAATCTTTTCAATTAGTTGTTTGTTACCTCTCTAATAAATTATGCAAATAACAGGTAGCCCTCAGTTTACGCCGGGGTTAGGTTCCAGAAGGAATGGTTGTAAATCGAAACCGTTGTAAATTGAAACCCAGTTTATAATGTAAGTCAATGGGAAGTGAGAGAGGTTCCAGGCCCCTCTCAAAATTATCATAAGTTACACCTAATACACTATTTTTAAAGCTTTGAAATGAAGACTTTAAATACTAAACAGCCTTATAAACCTAATAAAATAATCACACAACACAGAATATATCATTAAACTATGTTAAATGAACAAAGACATTTGCTAAACAGCATTATAAACCTAATAAAATAATCACACAACACAGACTTTATTTGTATTTTTCTGCAAACAATTCTTTCTATGCATTCCAATCTGGACTGATTTATAGACAGGAAGATCTTGTTCCTATGAAAGCTGCTCGATAGCTCAGGTCTAGTTATACTGATTAATTTTAGCTTGCTTGGATTGCATATCTTTGCTGCAACACAAGCGGACAGCTCCACCTACTGGCTATTTTAATCAATGCACTGCTTCTCAATGCTTTTCAATAGCAGTCACATGACTAAAAAAAAAAGTTTGTTATTCTGAAACGGTGCAAACGGAACCGTTGTAAACCGAGGGCCACCTGTACCTTACTTCCTCATTACATAATTAACCTTTGGTCTTTCTAGTAAGTCACTCCTATTTACTTCTTTAATCTCATTCCCATTTTAACCTCTATAAATACATTTCTCTATTAGGACTGCTGATTGTATATAATAATCTGCATTATGATTACAATTTGTTGTACCCAGAATATTTCATTTCAAATTCTCATGGTGCAACTGATACTAGTTCTCACTTTGGTTCCCATTTTCATAGCTGTGAAAGTAACCTCAGGACCTCAGCCTGAAACACTAGTTAAAGGGACAGTCTACACCAGAATTTTTATTGTTTAAAAAGATAATCACTTTATTACCCATTCCCTAGTTTTGCATAACCAACACAGTTATATAAATACAATTTTTTACCTCTGTGATTACCTTATATCTAAGCCTCTGCAAACTGCCCCCTTATTTCAGTTCTTTTGACAGACATCCATTTTAGCCAATCAGAGCTGGCTCACTGGAACTCCACGTGCGTGAACACAGTGTTATCTATATGACACACATGAACTAACACCCTCTAGTGGTGAAAAACTGTCAAAATGCCCTGAGAGAAGAGGCGGCCTTCAAGGGTTTAGAAATTTGCATATGAACCTCCTAGGTTTAGCTTTCCACTAAGAATACCAAGATAACAAAGCAAAATTTGTGATAAAAGTAAATTGGAAAATTGTTTAAAATGACATTCTCTATCTGAATCATGAAATTTTATTTTGGACTAGACTGTCCCTTTAAGTAGCTGCAGTCTTAAGACCTCCCCAATCCGGATGAATGACAGCTCACTGGCTGCGCGCTAGCAGTGGGCAGCATTGCACAAGCAGTAGCTTGCGCAATGTTAAGTGCAGGCAGCATATGCTGTCCACTTGCTGCAAAGCCAGGCAGACAGGTTCACTGGAGTGAACCTTGTCCATCCGGCCATTAATAAATAGGGCCTTTTTTTTTATAATCAATGATAATTTCAAAGTTGAGGATATTTGTTTTTGTTTTACTTACTTCAAATGCAAACTTTAGGTTTTGGCATTCTGTTTCATTGTTTCAAAGAAAGCATTCAAGTCAGTCTCTGAACCTCACCATATAATTAAGAAATGGTCAATATAGCATTTGTAGGTGACCAGATTTGCCCTAAAACCTTTCCTTCAGGAACTCCTGTTCCCAAAGGCCCATAAACAAATTTTCCGAACTAGGGGCAAATCTGGTGCCCATATTCCCTTAAGATTTTGGAGAATATAAAATGAGAGGACGCTGTAGAATACAATGGAAGGGAAGATGGTGTATAAAATAAGAACAAAGAGTTAATTTTAGAACATTTAGTATTTATTTTATCTTTAGCCATAATTACTTTTATTTTCAGTTCTATAACCAACTAGGTGGTACAGCCATGGGCACCAGATTCGCCCCTGCATTTGCAAGTTTGTTTATGGGTCTGTGTCACATGAATTTCCAGAAAATAACAAACCAGTCCCAAGCAGTTTTATTTGTAAAGCTACGGTTATTTTTTTTGGGGGTTAACTAAGGGGGTGTTAGGTTAGGGGGTTTAGATGTAAGTGGGTTACTTTGTGATGTGGTGGGCTGAAAGTTTAGGGGTTAAAAGTATAGTGCAAACTTTGCGATGTGGGGGGCTGGCGGTTTAGGGGTTAATAGTGTAAAGAGGTAGTTTGCGATGTGGAAGTGTAGCAGATCAGAGGTTCTTAGTGAAGTTTAGTGCAACTTTAGATGGCACAAAAAGTTTGAGCGGTAAATGTGATTGCATTCGTGCAATCGCATTTACTTTCAACTTGTAATACAAGCGCATACACGCTCTACGCTTCCCATAGAAAATATGTGCTAATGAACTTTCAGTAATTTGAACAGCGCGCCACTTGTAATATAGATTTGAGTGTAAAGAGCACTGCAATCTCGCAATCGTGTTTATCCGATAGCTCTTCATTTGTAACCTGGCCCAAAATAATTTACCAAGCCTGTGTTACTTACTGCACAAAACAATTCTAAAAAGTTTAAAAACTTGATTCTCTTTGTGGGCCCTTTGGGTTTTTTCTTCCTAAGGGATTTTATAGGTCTTTCCTTCATATTCATATATATATATATTTGCATGAAATGGCTCAAAGAGTAAGCCTCAGGATTATAATCCTGATATAAAGACAGGGGATACAGCACTCTTTTAGGAAAAAACACGCTCAATACATTCATTGTTTCAAAAGCGAGTTTTAGTGGTGGGACGGCATAACTCCCCACATCCTGGAAACACAAACACAAACCAGAAAATTATAATCACAAATGCAAAAAAGATTGCAAGTAAGTAAAAATAAATAGTAGACCCTGCAATCACAATAGTGGGCCTGACCAGTCAGGTGTGCATGCTTCTGTAATAATGAATATTTATAAGCAGTTTATATTGTACAACTTTCACTAAGTAGACAATTTCCGTAACTCTTTTAAAGGATGAACATACAAGCGATTATGGCTGTCAAATTAACGGATCCTCACCGGTCCCCTCACTCTAACTACACCCGGCTGCTCACAGCACCCCTTTTCAGGGGTATAGATGCTGGGCAGGTTTTAAATGGGATCTAAGTAGACTGAAAAGGGAAGCCAGCGGATCTATATCTTTTCACAGAGGATATAATCCTAACAAAATGCAAGCATAGGACTTTGTATATATTGAAAACAGTGTTGCACAGTTCCCATGAATTAAAGACAAAAAGTAATGTCAAGCATGTTAGTAGCAAGCATAGTCCAAGATAAGCGTTAGAGCAAAATCATCAGGCAGGCATGGTTGTCAGTAATCCAATATACTGAATGAAATGCAAGATGTAATCAAGCTTATATTAGTATGCGTATGCCAGAACGTAAGATATAGCATGTTCATAGGAAGTTGTTAGCAAGCAGCAAACATAGTCTAGAAAAAGTCCAGTAATACTGTCATTCATCTATCCCAGTCCAACTTTCAGGCATAAATTTGTCAGGAAGAAATGAGGCCTGTTGGGTTTTATCCCTGGAACATCCTTAAAGCAAACCAGTTCAATGGTAGTTACGGAGCAGGTCAGTCTGTTGCCAATACATCAACATACTTCGGCAGACATAATTAATTTCACTTTTAGCACCCAGTATGATAGCTGGCCATGCTATTAATGCCGGTATTTATTAAAGCAACTTTTTCATACGACCTGATTCTGCTTCCGACTTTGCCAGCCGCGGTTTGCCGCAACTTCAAGCCTCCGAGGCGGATTCTTTCAAGCCGGAAAAGTACTTCAGCAGTGTATTGCTCCTTTAGCGTGTACCGGGTTCTCGATACCAAACACATGCATCACGTGATCAGTCGGCTCAGCCAATGCCGACGCGCGTTTCACCCGCTCGTGTCCTCACTTGAGACCGGGCTTCGTCCACCCTGACGCTTTAAGGATGTTCCAGGGATAAAACCCAACAGGCCTCATTTCTTCCTGACAAATTTATGCCTGAAAGTTGGACTGGGATAGATGAATGACAGTATTACTGGACTTTTTCTAGACTATGTTTGCTGCTTGCTAACAACTTCCTATGAACATGCTATATCTTACGTTCTGGCATAAGCATACTAATATAAGCTTGATTACATCTTGCATTTCATTCAGTATATTGGATTACTGACAACCATGCCTGCCTGATGATTTTGCTCTAACGCTTATCTTGGACTATGCTTGCTACTAACATGCTTGACATTACTTTTTGTCTTTAATTCATGGGAACTGTGCAACACTGTTTTCAATATATACAAAGTCCTATGCTTGCATTTTGTTAGGATTATATCCTCTGTGAAAAGATATAGATCCGCTGGCTTCCCTTTTCAGTCTACTTAGATCCCATTTAAAACCTGCCCAGCATCTATACCCCTGAAAAGGGGTGCTGTGAGCAGCCGGGTGTAGTTAGAGTGAGGGGACCGGTGAGGATCCGTTAATTTGACAGCCATAATCGCTTGTATGTTCATCCCTTAAAAGAGTTACGGAAATTGTCTACTTAGTGAAAGTTGTACAATATAAACTGCTTATAAATATTCATTATTACAGAAGCATGCACACCTGACTGGTCAGGCCCACTATTGTGATTGCAGGGTCTACTATTTATTTTTACTTACTTGCAATCTTTTTTGCATTTGTGATTATAATTTTCTGGTTTGTGTTTGTGTTTCCAGGATGTGGGGAGTTATGCCGTCCCACCACTAAAACTCGCTTTTGAAACAATGAATGTATTGAGCGTGTTTTTTCCTAAAAGAGTGCTGTATCCCCTGTCTTTATATCAGGATTATAATCCTGAGGCTTACTCTTTGAGCCATTTCATGCAATGTTTTATTTAAGGGTCTGCACCACGATGTCATTTAGACGTTTATAAAGGCTATTAAGCCTGTATAAGATATAAGGTAACTTATAGTAGCTCTTATTGCCATTGCGTCCCCTCTGTTTAGTTCTCGAATATATATATATATTTATATATATTTCATTTTATTTTAGATATTTATTTCTGTATAATCTTACTAAACCTTTAAGGCTATATTATTTGAGATATTAGCTTATATTTTAGTTATATTATTTTAAGGTTTTAATATAGGTATATTAGCCTATTTTAGGCTTCTTTCATTTTGATAATTTCCTTCTTTAGGCTATGTTTTATAATAAGCCTTCTTTACGTTATTAACTATAAGTATGTTATCCTTTTATTATCCAATAATCCTGTTTAAGGTTATTATATAAGTATATTAGCCATCATTTAAGCTATATTATATGATAAGCCTTCCTTAGGTTATTGGATAAGCATATTAGCCTATATTAGGCTATTTTATATTATAGTCTGTGTTTATATTATTATTCAGGTTTTACTAATTTTAGAATAACACTTTATTAAATAGTTTTCTAGCTAGGCTGTCTATTAACGCTTTAGTATATTTAAGTATACTTGCTGGTATTCTGACTTTATTTTTTAAGGAGCCCGTATTAAGGTTATACTTAATTTAGTATATTACCTGTACGAGACTTCATTATATACAGTAAAGCCTGTATTATTTTATATAACTATCTATATTTGGAATATAAGTATATTAAGCATGTTGAAGGCTATATATATTGCAAGTATTTTCAGCCTGTAGTAAGGCTATTGGGCTTATGTTAGTCTAAGGTTGCAACTTTTGCTTTAGACCTTGCAGACATAGAGGCCGAATTATCAAGCCATCAACTATGCTGCATTCGACGGCACCAATACGCTCAGCTAACATCGCCTAACATAGCACCCGCGGACCTAAATACGCTCTCCTTATTTATAAAAAAAAGCTGTCAAAAAGCCACGCACCAAGTACGGGGTGCTGAGCAGCGGACTGTTGTTAACTAACAGTCATCGATCTCGCTGCTATTCAGCTTTTTCCCAACTTTATTTATACCCTGTCACTAAACACAATAGAATTCTAAATAGAATTCTATCAGCCAATCAGAATGTAAGGGACGCCATCTTGGATGACGTACCTTAAAGGGAAACTTCATTCGCTGTTGACCATCGGAAGAAGAGGATGCTCCGCGCCGGATGTCTTGAAGATGGAGCCGCTCCTCGCCGGATGGATGAAGATAGAAGATGCCGTCTGGATGAAGACTTCTGCCGGCTTGGATGAAGACTTCAGCCAGCTTGGATTAAGACTTCTGCCGGCTTCGCTGAGGACTTTTGCCGCTTGGATGAGGCTGGATGTCCGGTCTTCGAAAACTGTAAGTGGATCTTCAGGGGTTAGTGTTAGGTTTTTTTTAAGGGTTTATTGGGTGGGTTTTAATTTTATGTTAGGGACTTTGGGCTGAAAAAGAGCTAATTGACCTTTTAAGGGCAATGCCCATACAAATGCCCTTTTCAGGGCAATGGGGAGCTTAGGTTTTTTAGATAGGTTTTTGTTTGGGGGGTTTGGTTGTGTGGGTGGTGGGTTTTACTGTTGGAGGTGTTTGTATTTTTTTTACAGGTAAAAGAGCTGATTTCTTTGGGGGCAATGCCCCGCAAAAGGCCCTTTTTAAGGGCCATTCAGCCAGATTACGAGTTTTGCGTTATGAGGGGTGCGGTGCTAACTTGCATGTTATTGTCACCGCTCACTTACCTACAGCGCTGGTATTACAGGTTTATAAAAACCCGGCGTCAAAAGACAAGAAGTGAGCGTAGAGCAAAATGTTGCTCCATACTGAACTCCAATACCAGCGCTGCTTAAGTCAGGTGTGAGCTAGTTGTACGTGGTCGTGCACGATTTCCCCATAGACATCAATGGGGAGAGCCGACTGAAAAAAAGCCTAACACCTGCAAAAAAGCAGCGTTAAGCTCCGTAACGCAGCCCCATTGATTCTTATAGGGAAACACATTTTATGTTTACACCTAACATACACCCCGAGTCTAAACACCCCTAATCTTACATTTATTAACCCCTAATCTGCCAGTCCGGACATCGCCGCCACTATAATAAACATATTAACCCCTAAACGCTGCACTCCTGCCTCGCAAACACTAGTTAAATATTATTAACCCCTAATCTGCTGTCCCTAACATCACCACCACCTACCTACATTTATTAACCCCTAATCTGCCGCCCCCAACATCGCCGCCACTATACTATATTTATTAACCCCTAAACCTAAGTCTAACCCTAACACCCCCTAACTTAAATATAATTAAAATAAATCTAAATAAAATCTACTATTAATAACTAAATAATTCCTATTTAAAACTAAATACTTACCTGTAAAATAAACCCTAAGATAGCTACAATATAACTAATAGTACATTGTATCTAGCTTAGGGTTTATTTTTAATTTACAGGCAAATTTGTATTTATTTTAACTAGGTAGAATAGTTACTAAATAGTTATTAACTAGCTAAAATAAATACAAATTTACCTGTAAAATAAAACCTAACCTGTCTTACACTAACATCTAACCTTACACTACAATTAAATAAATTACCTAAATTAAATACAATTAACTAAATTAAATACAATTACCTAAATTACAAAAAAAACAAACACTAAATTACACAAAATAAAAAACAAATTACAAGATATTTAAACTAATTACACCTAATCTAAAAGCCCTATCTAAATAAAAAAAACTAGCCTAAACTAAACTACCAATAGCCCTTAAAAGGGCCTTTTGCGGGGCATTGCCCCAAAGAAATCAGCTCTTTTGCCTGTAAAAAAAGTACAAACACCCCCCCAAAGAAATCAGCTCTTTTACTTGTAAAAAAAAAATACAAACACCCCCCCAACAGTAAAACCCACCACCCACACAACCAACCGCCCAAATAAAACCCAAACTATAAAAACCTAAGCTCCCCATTGCCCTGAAAAGGGCATTTGTATGAGCATTTCCCTTAAAAACAGAATTTATGCTTACCTGATAAATTACTTTCTCCAACGGTGTGTCCGGTCCACGGCGTCATCCTTACTTGTGGGATATCTCTTCCCCAACAGGAAATGGCAAAGAGTCCCAGCAAAGCTGGCCATATAGTCCCTCCTAGGCTCCGCCCACCCCAGTCATTCGACCGACGGACAGGAGGAAATATATATAGGAGAAACCATATGGTACCGTGGTGACTGTAGTTAGAGAAAATAATTCATCAGACCTGATTAAAAAAACCAGGGCGGGCCGTGGACCGGACACACCGCTTCTTCGGAGGCTATTTTTGGGAGAAAGGTTTTGCAAGCTGTGGTGCCTTCCGTTTAGGTAACCTGATTTGCTCCCTCCCTTCATCCGTGTCCTAAAGCTTTGGTATTGGTTCCCACAAGTAAGGATGACGCCGTGGACCGGACACACCAATGTTGGAGAAAACAGAATTTATGCTTACCTGATAAATTACTTTCTCCAACGGTGTGTCCAGTCCACGGCCCGCCCTGGTTTTTTTAATCAGGTCTGATGAATTATTTTCTCTAACTACAGTCACCACGGTACCATATGGTTTCTCCTATATATATTTCCTCCTGTCCGTCGGTCGAATGACTGGGGTGGGCGGAGCCTAGGAGGGACTATATGGCCAGCTTTGCTGGGACTCTTTGCCATTTCCTGTTGGGGAAGAGATATCCCACAAGTAAGGATGACGCCGTGGACCGGACACACCGTTGGAGAAAGTAATTTATCAGGTAAGCATAAATTCTGTTTTCTCCAACATTGGTGTGTCCGGTCCACGGCGTCATCCTTACTTGTGGGAACCAATACCAAAGCTTTAGGACACGGATGAAGGGAGGGAGCAAATCAGGTTACCTAAACGGAAGGCACCACAGCTTGCAAAACCTTTCTCCCAAAAATAGCCTCCGGAGAAGCAAAAGTATAAAATTTGTAAAATTTGGCAAAAGTGTGCAGTGAAGACCAAGTCGCTGCCTTACATATCTGGTCAACAGAAGCCTCGTTCTTGAAGGCCCATGTGGAAGCCACAGCCCTAGTGGAGTGAGCTGTGATTCTTTCAGGAGGCTGCCGTCCGGCAGTCTCATAAGCCAATCGGATGATGCTTTTAAGCCAAAAGGAAAGAGAGGTAGAAGTCGCTTTTTGACCTCTCCTTTTACCAGAATAAACAACAAACAAGGAAGATGTTTGTCTGAAATCTTTTGTAGCCTCTAAATAGAATTTTAGAGCACGGACTACGTCCAAATTGTGTAACAAACGTTCCTTCTTTGAAACTGGATTCGGACATAAAGAAGGTACAACTATCTCCTGGTTAATATTTTTGTTAGAAACAACCTTAGGAAGAAAACCAGGCTTAGTACGCAAAACCACCTTATCTGCATGGAACAACAGATAGGGCGGAGAACACTGCAGAGCAGATAACTCTGAAACTCTTCTAGCAGAAGAAATTGCAACCAAAAACAAAACTTTCCAAGATAGTGACTTAATATCTATGGAATGTAAAGGTTCAAACGGAACCCCTTGAAGAACTGAAAGAACTAGATTTAGACTCCAGGGAGGAGTCAAAGGTCTGTAAACAGGCTTGATCCTAACCAGAGCCTGAACAAATGCTTGAACATCTGGCACAGCTGCCAGTCTTTTGTGTAGTAAGACAGATAAAGCAGAGATCTGTCCCTTTAGAGAACTTGCAGATAATCCTTTCTCCAAACCTTCTTGTAGAAAGGAGAGAATCTTAGGAATTTTTATCTTATTCCATGGGAATCCTTTGGATTCACACCAACAGATATATCTTTTCCATATTTTATGGTAAATCTTTCTAGTTACCGGTTTTCTGGCCTGAACCAGAGTATCTATCACAGAATCTGAAAACCCACGCTTCGATAGAATCAAGCGTTCAATCTCCAAGCCGTCAGCTGCAGGGAGACCAGATTTGGATGTTTGAATGGACCCTGAACAAGAAGGTCCTGTCTCAAAGGTAGCTTCCATGGTGGAGCCGATGACATATTCACCAGGTCTGCATACCAAGTCCTGCGTGGCCACGCAGGAGCTATCAAGATCACCGAGGCCCTCTCCTGATTGATCCTGGCTACCAGCCTGGGAATGAGAGGAAACGGTGGAAATACATAAGCTAGGTTGAAGGTCCAAGGTGCTACTAGTGCATCTACTAGAGTCGCCTTGGGATCCCTGGATCTGGACCTGTAGCAAGGAACCTTGAAGTTCTGACGAGACGCCATCAGATCCATGTCTGGAATGCCCCATAATTGAGTTATTTGGGCAAAGATCTCCGGATGGAGTTCCCACTCCCCCGGATGGAATGTCTGACGACTCAGAAAATCCGCCTCCCAGTTTTCCACACCTGGGATGTGGATCGCAGACAGGTGGCAGGAGTGATCCTCCGCCCATTGAATTATTTTGGTCACTTCTTTCATCGTCAGGGAAATCCTTGTTCCCCCCTGATGATTGATATATGCAACGGTCGTCATGTTGTCTGATTGGAACCTTATGAATCTGGCCTTTGCTAGCTGAGGCCAAGCCCTGAGAGCATTGAATATCGCTCTCAGTTCCAGAATGTTTATCGGGAGAAGAGACTCTTCCCGAGACCATAGACCCTGAGCTTTCAGGGATTCCCAGACCACGCCCCAGCCCACTAGACTGGCGTCGGTCGTGACAATGACCCACTCTGGTCTGCGGAAGCTCATTCCCTGGGACAGATGGTCCAGGGTCAGCCACCAACGGAGTGAATCTCTGGTCTTCTGATCTACTTGAATCATTGGAGACAAGTCTGTATAGTCCCCATACCACTGTTTGAGCATGCACAGTTGTAATGGTCTTAGATGAATTTGTGCAAAAGGAACTATGTCCATTGCTGCAACCATCAACCCTACTACTTCCATGCACTGCGCTATGGAAGGACGAGGAACAGAATGAAGAACTTGACAAGAGCTTAGAAGTTTTGATTTTCTGACCTCTGTCAGAAAAATCCTCATTTCTAAGGAATCTATTATTGTTCCCAAGAAGGGAACTCTTGTCGACGGAGACAGAGAACTTTTTTCTATGTTCACCTTCCATCCGTGTGATCTGAGAAAGGCCAGAACGATGTCTGTATGAGCCTTTGCTTTTGACAGGGACGACGCTTGGATTAGAATGTCGTCCAAGTAAGGTACTACTGCAATGCCCCTCGGTCTTAGAACCGCTAGAAGGGACCCTAGCACCTTTGTGAAAATCCTTGGAGCAGTGGCTAACCCGAATGGGAGGGCCACAAACTGGTAATGCTTGTCCAGAAAAGCGAACCTTAGGAACTGATGATGTTCTTTGTGGATAGGAATATGTAGGTACGCATCCTTTAGATCCACGGTAGTCATAAATTGACTTTCCTGGATAGTGGGTAGAATCGTTCGAATGGTTTCCATCTTGAACGATGGTACCCTGAGAAATTTGTTTAGGATCTTCAAATCCAAAATTGGTCTGAAAGTTCCCTCTTTTTTGGGAACTACGAACAGATTGGAATAAAATCCCATTCCTTGTTCCTTTATTGGAACTGGGTGTATCACTCCCATCTTTAACAGGTCTTCTACACAATGTAAGAATGCCTGTCTCTTTATTTGGTTTGAGGATAAGTGAGACATGTGGAACTTTCCCCTTGGGGGTAGTTCCTTGAATTCCAGGAGATAACCTTGAGAAACTATTCCTAGCGCCCAGGGATCCTGAACATCTCTTGCCCAAGCCTGAGCAAAGAGAGAGAGTCTGCCCCCCACTAGATCCGGTCCCGGATCGGGGGCTACTCCTTCATGCTGTTTTGTTAGCAGCGGCAGGCTTCTTGGCCTGCTTACCCTTGTTCCAGCCTTGCATCGGTTTCCAGGCTGGTTTGGGTTGTGAGGCATTACCCTCTTGCTTAGAGGATGCAGAATTATAGGCCGGTCCGTTCCTGAAATTGCGAAAGGAACGAAAATTAGACTTATTTTTAGCCTTGAAAGACCTATCTTGTGGAAGGGCGTGGCCCTTTCCCCCAGTGATGTCTGAAATAATCTCTTTCAATTCTGGTCCAAATAGAGTTTTACCTTTGAAAGGGATGTTAAGCAATTTTGTCTTGGATGACACATCCGCTGACCAAGACTTTAGCCAAAGCGCTCTGCGCGCCACGATAGCAAACCCTGAATTTTTCGCCGCTAATCTAGCTAATTGCAAAGCGGCATCTAAAATAAAAGAGTTAGCCAATTTAAGTGCGTGAACTCTGTCCATAACCTCCTCATATGGAGTCTCTCTACTGAGCGACTTTTCTAGTTCCTCGAACCAGAACCACGCTGTTGTAGTGACAGGAACAATGCACGAAATTGGTTGTAGAAGGTAACCTTGCTGTACAAAAATCTTTTTAAGCAAACCTTCCAATTTTTTATCCATAGGATCTTTGAAAGCACAACTATCTTCGATAGGAATAGTAGTGCGTTTGTTTAGAGTAGAAACTGCCCCCTCGACCTTAGGGACTGTCTGCCATAAGTCCTTTCTGGGGTCGACCATAGGAAATAATTTCTTAAATATAGGGGGGGGAACAAAAGGTATGCCGGGCTTTTCCCACTCCTTATTTACTATGTCCGCCACCCGCTTGGGTATAGGAAAATCGTCGGGGTGCACCGGAACCTCTAGGAACTTGTCCATCTTGCATAATTTCTCTGGAATGACCAAGTTGTCACAATCATCCAGAGTAGATAACACCTCCTTAAGCAGTGCGCGGAGATGTTCTAATTTAAATTTAAATGTCACAACATCAGGTTCAACTTGTTGAGAAATTTTACCTGAATCTGAAATTTCTCCATCTGACAAAACCTCCCTCATGGCCCCTTCAGATTGGTGTGAGGGTATGACAGAACAATTATCATCAGCGCCCTCCTGCTCTTCAGTGTTTAAAACAGAGCAATCGCGCTTTCTCTGATAAGTAGGCATTTTGGATAAAATATTTGCTATGGAGTTATCCATTACAGCCGTTAATTGTTGCATGGTAATAAGCATTGGCGCACTAGATGTACTAGGGGCCTCCTGCGTGGGCAAAACTGGTGTAGACGCAGTAGGAGATGATGTAGTATCATGTTTACTCCCCTCATCTGAGGAATCATCTTGGGCAATTTCATTATCTGTGGCAGTACTGTCCTTACTTTGTTTGGACGCTATGGCACAATTATCACATAAATTTAAATGGGGAGACACATTGGCTTTCATACATATAGAACATAGCTTATCTGAAGGTACAGACATGTTAAACAGGCTTAAACTTGTCAACAAAGCACAAAAAACGTTTTAAAACAAAACCGTTACTGTCTCTTTAAATTTTAAACAGAAAACACTTTATTACTGAATATGTGAAAAAGTATGAAGGAATTGTTCAAAAATTACCAAATTTTCACCACAGTGTCTTAAAGCCTTAAAAGTATTGCACACCAAATTCAGAGCTTTAACCCTTAAAATAAGCCGTTTTTCAATTTAACCCCTATACAGTCCCAGATACAGTCTTTGCTAAGACCCAACCAAGCCCTGAGGGGAATACGATACCAAATGACGCCTTCTAAAAGCTTTTTCAGAGATTCTTAGATCCACACACATGCATCTGCATGCCCTGTTCTCAAAAAACAACTGCGCATTAATGGCGCGAAAATGAGGCTCAGTCTACAACTAGGAAGGCCCCCTGACTGGAAAAGGTGTCTAACACAGTGCCTGCCGTTTAATAAACGTTCCCCAAGTTTATAAATGCAAATTGTCAGCATAAATATGAATAAAAAGCCCATAATAAGCCCTTTATTCTGTTTGTTTGACTAAGAAAATGGCTTACCGGTCCCCATGAGGGGAAATGACAGCCTTCCAGCATTACATCGTCTTGTTAGAAATATGGCTAGTCATACCTTAAGCAGAAAAGTCTGCTAACTGCTTCCCCCAACTGAAGTTACTTCATCTCAACAGTCCTATGTGGAAACAGCAATCGATTTTAGTTACTGTCTGCTAAAATCATCTTCCTCTCACAAACAGAAATCTTCATCCTTTTCTGTTTCAGAGTAAATAGTACATACCAGCACTATTTTAAAATAACAAACACTTGATAGAAGAATAAAAACTACATTTAAACACCAAAAAACTCTTAACCATCTCCGTGGAGATGTTGCCTGTGCAACGGCAAAGAGAATGACTGGGGTGGGCGGAGCCTAGGAGGGACTATATGGCCAGCTTTGCTGGGACTCTTTGCCATTTCCTGTTGGGGAAGAGATATCCCACAAGTAAGGATGACGCCGTGGACCGGACACACCAATGTTGGAGAAAGGGCATTTAGCTCTATTGCAGCCCAAAGACCTAATCTAAAAATAAAACCCACCCTATAAACCCTTAAAAAAAAAATAACACTAACCCCCGAAGATCCACTTATAGTTTTGAAGAGCCGACATCCATCCTAAACAAAGCCGGGAGAAGTCCTCATCTAAGTGGCAAGAAGTCCTCAACGAAGCCAGGAGAAGTCTTCATCGAAGCCAGGAGAAGTGGTCCTCCAGACGGGCAGAAGTCTTCATCCAGACGGCATCTTCTATCTTCATCTTCTATCTTTAATTGTAGTGTAAGGTTAGGTTTTATTGTAAGGCAGGTTAGGTTATATTTTACAGGTAAATTTGTATTTAAGACATCACTTAAATGAACCTTCATTCGTCGGGTAGTCGTCGGAAGAAGAGGATGCTCCGCGTCGGATGTCTTGAAGATGGACCCGCTTTTTTTTACAGGTAAAAGAGCTGATTTCTTTGGGGCAATGCCCCGCAAAAGGCCATTTTAAGGGCTATTGGTAGTTTAGTTTAGGCTAGGGGTTTTTTTATTTTGAGGGGGCTTTTTTTATTTTGATAGGGCTATTAGATTAGGTATAATTAGTTTAAATATCATGTAATTTGTTTTTATTTTGTGTAATTTAATGTTTGTTTGTTTTTTTTGTAATTTAGGTAATTGTATTTATTTTATGTAATTGTATTTAATTTAGGTAATTTATTTAATTGTAGTGTAAGGTTAGGTTTTATTGTAAGGCAGGTTAGGTTTTATTTTACAGGTAAATTTGTATTTATTTTAGCTAGGTAGTTAGTAAATAGTTAATAACTATTTAGTAACTATTCTACCTAGTTAAAATAAATAAAAACTTGCCTGTAAAATAAAAATAAACCCTAAGCTAGATACAATGTAACTATTAGTTATATTGTAGCTATCTTAGGGTTTATTTTACAGGTACGTATTTAATTTTAAATAGGAATTATTTAGTTATTATTAGTAGATTTCTCTTGTTAAGTGTATCCAGTCCACGGATCATCCATTACTTATGGGATATTAACTCCTCCCCAACAGGAAGTGCAAGAGGATTCACCCAGCAGAGCTGCTATATAGCTCCTCCCCTAACTGCCACTACCAGTCATTCTCTTGCACCCAACGACTAGATAGGATGTGTGAGAGGACTATGGTGATTATATTTAGTTTTATACCTTCAATCAAAAGTTTGTTATTTTATAATAGCACCGGAGTGTGTTATTCCTTCTCTGGTAGAATTTGAAGAAGAATTTTTACTATGATTTTAGCCGGCGTAGTTAAGATCATATTGCTGTTTCTCGGCCATCTGAGGAGAGGTAAACTTCAGATCAGGGGACAGCGGGCAGATTAATCTGCAAAGAGGTATGTAGCAGCTTATTATTTTCTGACAATGGAATTGATGAGAAAATTCTGCCATACCGATATAATGTAAACTCAGCCTTAAATGCAGTAGCAGCATCTGGTATCAGGCTGTCATGTATGTATATTTTACACTTCAGTATTCTGGGGAATGGCACTTCACTGGAATTATACTGTGTGCATAAGACTTTAGCCTAATTTGCAGGGACTGGCAACAGGCTCTTTAATAACACTTAATTTATGTTAAACGTTTTTTGCTGGCATGTAAAATCGTTTCATTTTCTGAGGTACTGGGTGAATAAAATGTTTTGGGCATTATTTTTTCCACTTGGCAGTTGTTGTTTTTTTTTTTTAATTTATGACAGTTTACTGATCTCTCTCACTGTTGTGTGTGAGGGGGAGGTCAAAAAATTCAGTCAGAAGCTCATTGTATTTCCTGCATGATCCGGTTCATCTCTACAGAACTCAGGGGTCTTCAAAACTTGTTTTGAGGGAGGTAATCATTCACAGCAGAGCTGTGAGATTGTAGTTGACTGTGATAAAAAACGTTTATTTCTGTAACTTTTTTTTCTGCTATCAGGGTTAGTTATCCTTCGCTAATGGGAACAAGCCTTTGCTAAAATTGTGTTTTTTACAAAGATTTGATGCTATAACCTTTCAGTTTATTAACTTTCAACTGTCATAACTCTTTCTGTGCTTCTTATAGGCACAGTACGTTTTCATATTATAGTAAATTACTTGAAAAGTATTTCCAAGTTGCTAGTTTATTTGCTAGTGTGTTAAACATGTCTGATTCAGAGGAAGACATCTGTGCTATATGTGCTAATGCCAAAGTGGAGCCCAATAGAAATTTATGTACTAACTGTATTGATGCTACTTTAAATAAAAGTCAATCTGTACAAATTGAACACATTTCACCAAACAACGAGGGGAGAGTTATGCCGACTAACTCGCCTCACGTGTCAGTACCTGCATCTCCCGCTCGGGGGGTGCGTGATATTGTGGCGCCGAGTACATCTGGGCGCCCATTACAAATCACATTACAGGATATGGCTACTGTTATGACTGAAGTTTTGGCTAAATTACCAGAACTAAGAGGTAAGCGTGATCACTCTGGGGTGAGAACAGAGTGCGCTGATAATGTTAGGGCCATGTCAGATACTGCATCACAACTTGCAGAACATGAGGACGGAGAGCTTCATTCTGCGGCTGACGGTTCTGATCCAAACAGATTGGATTCAGATATTTCAAATTTTAAATTTAAGCTGGAAAACCTCCGTGTATTACTAGGGGAGGTGTTAGCGGCTCTGAATGATTGTAACACAGTTGCAATACCAGAAAAAATGTGTAGGTTGGATAAATATTTTGCGGTACCGTCGAGTACTGACGTTTTTCCTATACCTAAGAGACTTACTGAAATTGTTAGAGGTGGCGCCTACGGCTAGCTGTCTTAAAATAAGTGAAAAGGTGATAATTTTATAAGATCAAATAATGTGAATCAACGTTATAAAATTAAGAAAGTGTTTTTTGGAAACAAATTTTACCATACAAAAGTATTGGAAGAGTGAATAAATCAAATATTTTATTGAAAATGAATATAGATATAAATATATTAAAACACAATAATGATAGTATATAATGCGTTCAATATAATAATAAAAAATGTATTGAAACCCAATAGTTACTGGATACGTGACTTGATGGCTGGATTCTATAATGTGGACATATATTAACTAGATGCTGGTTGAAAAATACAGTGAGCGCAATATACTTCAAAATAATATATTATAATAATATCAATAGACACTTAAAAAGGCTCAAAAAGAGGGGAAAAAATAAGAAAAAAATCAAAATGATTCCGAAAAAATGAACAAAAGGAAAAAATAAGAAAAAAAATAAAAAAAATAAGAAAAAATATTTAGAAAAATTTAAAAAATATATGCAAAAACAATGTTTCTTTTTAAGTGTACGTTTAAAATTTATGTTTAAAAATTGCTGCAGCAAAAAAAAGAGGGGTAATAAAAGCTGACACTTGATGCTTTGTGTGCAATCAACTTCTTTGGATAAGACTGTATTCCTGGATATATATGTAAAGTCTCTAGGTTCCCACGTGGATCTTTTAATCTTTACAACAATCCTAGGAGTTATGTATCATTTCCTGGAAAAGTTTATAATGTTGCTATTGTTGCACTATAGCCATAAAAAATTGTAATCCGAAACTTCTGATAGTGTATATCAATTTTAATATTAGTATTGGAAGTAAGGTATATATGACTTTTCTTCTGTAACAATGTTGCAAATTCTTATTAAGGTGCAATTCCTTTAGAAGCGGAGCAACCAATGTTGTTTTAAAGGGGCTCACTTGCAGTTTTAAGGTAAATCTCTTGACATATGTTTATATATGTTGCGTGAAATCTTTTCATATGGGGCAAGAATTCTTTCTGCGATCTTGTGTATGTTATATTGTCTTCATAGACATACAAATAAAAAGAATTTCTTACCCGATCCCACAGTAGTTTTGTTTGCAGCGACGCCGATAACAGTGTGTAGCTGCGTTTTTCTCTGGACCGGAAGTGGCTGTGTAATGAAGGGTCCGATCCTCACACACCTTCCTTAATATCGGTAAAAAGGTGAAAGAAATCTTTTTCCGTGATCTGCCATGAAGCTCCTATCGTCCAGTGAGTTGAAGAATTTCCACTTTCCAATGGACGGTTTTGGGAGCAAAAGCAAACTATAACTGGCCAGTTATTTGAAGAGTAAATGCTGGAGCTGGTTATCTTCTACGCGTTTCGGCTTTTAGGACACAAGCCTTTATCAAGTACTTTACTTGATAAAGGCTTGTGTCCTAAAAGCCGAAATGCGTAGAAGATAACCAGCTCCAGCATTTACTCTTCAAATAACTGGCCAGTTATAGTTTGCTTTTGCTCCCAAAACCGTCCATTGGAAAGTGGAAATTCTTCAACTCACTGGACGATAGGAGCTTCATGGCAGATCACGGATAAAGATTTCTTTCACCTTTTTACCGATATTAAGGAAGGTGTGTGAGGATCGGACCCTTCATTACACAGCCACTTCCGGTCCAGAGAAAAACGCAGCTACACACTGTTATCGGCGTCGCTGCAAACAAAACTACTGTGGGATCGGGAAAGAAATTCTTTTTATTTGTATGTCTATGAAGACAATATAACATACACAAGATCGCAGAAAGAATTCTTGCCCCATATGAAAAGATTTCACGCAACATATATAAACATATGTCAAGAGATTTACCTTAAAACTGCAAGTGAGCCCCTTTAAAACAACATTGGTTGCTCCGCTTCTAAAGGAATTGCACCTTAATAAGAATTTGCAACATTGTTACAGAAGAAAAGTCATATATACCTTACTTCCAATACTAATATTAAAATTGATATACACTATCAGAAGTTTCGGATTACAATTTTTTATGGCTATAGTGCAACAATAGCAACATTATAAACTTTTCCAGGAAATGATACATAACTCCTAGGATTGTTGTAAAGATTAAAAGATCCACGTGGGAACCTAGAGACTTTACATATATATCCAGGAATACAGTCTTATCCAAAGAAGTTGATTGCACACAAAGCATCAAGTGTCAGCTTTTATTACCCCTCTTTTTTTTGCTGCAGCAATTTTTAAACATAAATTTTAAACGTAAACTTAAAAAGAAACATTGTTTTTGCATATATTTTTTACATTTTTCTAAATATTTTTTCTTATTTTTTTTATTTTTTTCTTATTTTTTCCTTTTGTTCATTTTTTCGGAATCATTTTGATTTTTTTCTTCTTTTTTCCCCTTTTTTTGAGCCTTTTTAAGTGTCTATTGATATTATTATAATATATTATTTTGAAGTATATTGCGCTCACTGTATTTTTCAACCAGCATCTAGTTAATATATGTCCACATTATAGAATCCAGCCATCAAGTCACGTATCCAGTAACTATTGGGTTTCAATACATTTTTTATTATTATATTGAACGCATTATATACTATCATTATTGTGTTTTAATATATTTATATCTATATTCATTTTCAATAAAATATTTGATTTATTCACTCTTCCAATACTTTTGTATGGTAAAATTTGTTTAAAAAAAACACTTTCTTAATTTTATAACGTTGATTCACATTATTTGATCTTATAAAATTATCACTTTTTCACTTATTTTAAGACAGCTAGCCGTAGGCGCCACCTCTAACTCCTTTTTTTTCGTCCTGTCTAGCATCCAAGGTTGCAAATTTGTGAGATTTTTTGCAAACCTAGAGGTAGGCCAGTCTGTCCCACAAAACAGTTTGATACACACCCCTGTTTCTTGGTTTTACTGAAATTGTTACTAAGGAGTGGGATAGACCCGGTGTGCCGTTCTCACCCCCTCCGATATTTAGAAAGATGTTTCCAATAGACACCACCACACGGGACTTATGGCAAACGATCCCTAAGGTGGAGGGAGCAGTTTCTACTTTAGCTAAGCGTACCACTATCCCGGTGGAGGATAGCTGTGCCTTTTCAGATCCAATGGATAAAAAGTTAGAGGGTTACCTTAAGAAAATGTTTGTTCAACAAGGTTTTATATTGCAACCCCTTGCATGCATTGCGCCTGTCACGGCTGCAGCAGCATTTTGGTTTGAGTCTCTGGAAGGGACACTTGAATCAGCTCCATTAGATGAGATTACACACAGGCTTAAAGCTCTTAAGTTAGCTAACTCATTTATTTCAGATGCCGTAGTACATTTAACTAAGCTTACGGCTAAGAATTCCGGATTCACCATTCAGGCGCGCAGAGCACTGTGGCTAAAATCCTGGTCAGCTGACGTTACTTCTAAGTCTAAATTTCTTAATATACCTTTCAAAGGGCAGACCTTATTCGGGCCCGGATTGAAAGAAATTATCGCTGACATTACAGGAGGTAAAGGCCATGCCCTGCCTCAAGACAGAGCCAAACCTAAGGCTAGACAATCTAATTTTCGTTCCTTTCGGAATTTCAAAGCAGGAGCAGCATCAACTTCCTCTGCTCCAAAACAAGAAGGATCTGTTGCTCGCTACAGACAAGGCTGGAGACCTAACCAGTCCTGGAACAAGGGCAAGCAGGCCAGGAAACCTGCTGGTGCCCCTAAAACAGCATGAATTGAGGGCCCCCGATCCAGGAACGGATCTAGTGGGGGGCAGACTTTCTCTCTTCGCCCAGGCTTGGGCAAGAGATGTCCAGGATCCCTGGGCGCTAGAGATAATATCTCAGGGATACCTTCTGGACTTCAAATACTCTCCCCCAAGAGAGAGATTTCATCTGTCAAGGTTGTCAACAAACCAAATAAAGAAAGAGGCGTTTCTACGCTGCGTACAAGAGCTTTTATTAATGGGAGTAATCCATCCAGTTCCACGGTCGGAACAGGGACAAGGGTTTTACTCAAATCTGTTTGTGGTTCCCAAAAAAGAGGGAACTTTCAGGCCAATCCTGGATTTAAAGATCCTAAACAAATTCCTAAGAGTTCCATCGTTCAAAATGGAGACTATTCGGACAATTTTACCCATGATCCAAAAGGGTCAGTACATGACCACAGTGGATTTAAAGGATGCTTACCTTCACATACCGATTCACAAAGATCATTACCGGTATCTAAGGTTTGCCTTTCTAGACAGGCATTACCAGTTTGTAGCTCTTCCATTCGGATTTGCTACGGCTCCGAGAATCTTCACAAAGGTTCTGGGTGCTCTTCTGGCGGTACTAAGACCGCGAGGAATTGCGGTAGCTCCGTACCTAGACGACATTCTGATACAAGCTTCAAGCTTTCAAACTGCCAAGTCTCATACAGAGTTAGTACTGGCATTTCTAAGGTCGCATGGATGGAAGGTGAACGAAAAGAAGAGTTCTCTCTTTCCACTCACAAGAGTTCCCTTCTTGGGGACTCTTATAGATTCTGTAGAAATGAAGATTTACCTGACAGAAGACAGGTTAACAAAGCTTCAAAATGCATGCCGTGTCCTTCATTCCATTCAACACCCGTCAGTAGCTCAATGCATGGAGGTGATCGGCTTAATGGTAGCAGCAATGGACATAGTACCCTTTGCACGCCTACATCTCAGACCGCTGCAATTGTGCATGCTAAGTCAGTGGAATGGGGATTACTCAGACTTGTCCCCTACTCTGAATCTGGATCAAGAGACCAGAAATTCTCTTCTATGGTGGCTTTCTCGGCCACATCTGTCCAGGGGGATGCCATTCAGCAGGCCGGACTGGACAATTGTAACAACAGACGCCAGCCTACTAGGTTGGGGCGCTGTCTGGAATTCTCTGAAGGCTCAGGGACAATGGAATCAGGAGGAGAGTCTCCTACCAATAAACATTCTGGAATTGAGAGCAGTTCTCAATGCCCTTCTGGCTTGGCCCCAGTTAACAACTCGGGGGTTCATCAGGTTTCAGTCGGACAACATCACGACTGTAGCTTACATCAACCATCAGGGAGGGACAAGAAGCTCCCTAGCAATGATGGAAGTATCAAAGATAATTCGCTGGGCAGAGTCTCACTCTTGCCACCTGTCAGCAATCCACATCCCGGGAGTGGAGAACTGGGAGGCGGATTTCTTAAGTCGTCAGACTTTTCATCCGGGGGAGTGGGAACTTCATCCGGAGGTCTTTGCCCAAATACTTCGAAGTTGGGGCAAACCAGAGATAGATCTCATGGCGTCTCGACAGAACGCCAAGCTTCCTCGTTACGGGTCCAGATCCAGGGATCCGGGAGCGGTTCTGATAGATGCTTTGACAGCACCTTGGACCTTCGGGATGGCTTATGTGTTTCCACCCTTCCCGATGCTTCCTCGATTGATTGCCAGAATCAAACAGGAGAGAGCATCAGTGATTCTAATAGCGCCTGCATGGCCACGCAGGACTTGGTATGCAGATCTAGTGGACATGTCATCCTGTCCACCTTGGTCGCTACCTCTGAAACAGGACCTTCTGATCCAGGGTCCCTTCAAACATCAAAATCTAATTTCTCTGAAGCTGACTGCTTGGAAATTGAACGCTTGATTTTATCAAAACGTGGTTTTTCTGAGTCAGTTATTGATACCTTAATACAGGCTAGGAAGCCTGTTACCAGAAAGATTTACCATAAGATATGGCGCAAATACTTATATTGGTGCGAATCCAAGAGTTACTCATGGAGTAAGGTTAGGATTCCGAGGATATTGTCTTTTCTACAAGAAGGTTTTGAAAAGGGTTTATCCGCTAGTTCCTTAAAGGGACAGATTTCAGCTCTGTCCATTCTTTTACACAAACGTCTGTCAGAAGTTCCGGACGTTCAAGCTTTTTGTCAGGCTTTAGCTAGGATCAAGCCTGTGTTTAAAACTGTTGCTCCACCATGGAGTTTGAACTTAGTTCTTAATGTTTTACAGGGGGTTCCGTTTGAACCCCTTCATTCCATTGATATCAAGTTGTTATCTTGGAAAGTTCTGTTTTTAATGGCGATTTCCTCGGCTCGAAGAGTCTCTGAGTTATCTGCCTTACATTGTGATTCTCCTTATCTGATTTTTCATTCAGACAAGGTAGTTCTGCGTACTAAACCTGGGTTCCTACCTAAGGTGGTCACTAACAGGAATATCAATCAAGAGATTGTGGTTCCATCTTTGTGTCCTAATCCTTCTTCGAAAAAGGAACGTCTGCTACACAATCTAGATGTAGTCCGTGCCCTGAAATTTTATCTACAGGCAACTAAGGATTTTCGACAAACGTCTTCCCTGTTTGTCGTTTATTCTGGTCAGAGGAGAGGTCAAAAAGCTTCGGCTACCTCTCTCTCCTTTTGGCTTCGTAGCATAATACGGTTAGCCTATGAGACTGCTGGACAGCAGCCTCCTGAAAGAATTACAGCACATTCTACTAGAGCTGTGGCTTCCACTTGGGCCTTTAAGAATGAGGCTTCTGTTGAACAGATTTGCAAGGCTGCAACTTGGTCTTCTCTTCATACTTTTTCCAAATTTTACAAATTTGACACTTTTGCTTCTTCGGAGGCTGTTTTTGGGAGAAAGGTTCTTCAGGCAGTGGTTCCTTCCGTATAAAGAGCCTGCCTGTCCCTCCCGTCATCCGTGTACTTTAGCTTTGGTATTGGTATCCCATAAGTAATGGATGATCCGTGGACTGGATACACTTAACAAGAGAAAACATAATTTATGCTTACCTGATAAATTTATTTCTCTTGTAGTGTATCCAGTCCACGGCCCGCCCTGTCACTTTAAGGCAGGTAATTTTTCCATTAAACTACAGTCACCACTGCACCCTATGGTTTTCCTTTCTCTGCATGTTTTCGGTCGAATGACTGGTAGTGGCAGTTAGGGGAGGAGCTATATAGCAGCTCTGCTGGGTGAATCCTCTTGCACTTCCTGTTGGGGAGGAGTTAATATCCCATAAGTAATGGATGATCCGTGGACTGGATACACTACAAGAGAAATAAATTTATCAGGTAAGCATAAATTATGTTTTTATTTAGATTTCTTTTAATTATATTTAAGTTAGGGGGTGTTGGGGTTAGACTTAGGTTTATGGGTTAATAAATATAGTATAGAGGCGGCGACGTTGGGGCGGCAGATTAGGGGTTAATAAATGTAGGTAGGTGGCGGCGATGTTAGGGACAGCAAATTAGGGGTTAATAATATTTAACTAGTGTTTGCGAGGCGGGAGTGTGGCGGTTTAGGGGTTAATATGTTTATTATAGTGCCAGGCAGTAATTTTCTTATCCCAGTGTAGAGACGCCACAAGCCTTCCAGGTAAAATGTGGACTGTCTGCCAATCCCCTGGTCTACAGTGTGTTGCTCCTTGTCATAATACTACTAGATCCTTGGCACCGTGCTTGCAGTGCCTCACATCTCCCCGTCTACTGGAAGCAGTTGTCTGCAGCTGATATTAGCACAGTAGATAAAGGTGCTGACAGTACTGTGCACCTTCTTATGCCACTGGTTATTAGCATAAATATGTACACGTTTCACATAGCTTGGGGACATAGGCACATACACCACACTATTTTTATAACAGTTTCAGGCACTTTAGGCACTTTTAAAAAATTTATATTTACAGGTTTGAATTTAATGTCTCTGCAGTGAGGTAGCCATCTTCACATACAATGAAGCAGCTTTCAGTTAGACTCCCAGGGGCCGATTTATTAACCAAAAAATGCAGCTAACGACCGATGACGTACCCCATAAGTCGTTGGTCTTTGAAAGTGGTGGAAGCGATCCTGATGTGGGAGGTAGGTGGGTGGCAATCAGTGTTTGCAAATGGCCAGAGGGGGATCACGGGCGGAGCCACCAGAAGCGCGCACGGACGCGCGTGTGCACGGGGGTGGGGGCGGGCGCTTGCACGGGGCGGGAGCGGGTGGTTACCGCTACACTATGGAACGTTTTCAATAATAAAGTGGGAGAGAGGAGGGAGGGAATTGGGATCTAAAGGATCTAAGGAATCTGGGAGGGGGTGGGGGTAGTTTTTTTTTTTGGGGGGGGGGCTACACTACAGAAAAATAGGGGGAAAATGAAAAACAAAACATTTTATTGTAAACTGTCTGCCAGTATTGGCAGACAGTTTACAATAAACTTTCTGACAGTACTTAAGATGGTGGGGACAATTGTGGGGTGGGGAGGAAAGAGAGCTGTTTGGGAGGGGGATCAGAGGGTGTTATGTGTCAGTTGGCAGGCTGATCTCTAAACTAAAGCTAAAATTAACGCTGCAAGATCCCTACAAGCTACCTAATTAACCCCTTCACTGCTGGGCATAATAAAAGTGTGGCATTTAGCGGCCTTGTAATTGCCAAAAAGCAAGCCAAAGCCTGATGTCTGCTATTTCTGAACAAAGGGGATCCCAGAGAAGCATTCATAACAATTTGTACCATAATTGCACAAGCTGTTTGTAAATAATTACAGTGAGAAACCTAAAGTTTGTGAAAGAAATTGTGAAAAAATTAACTATTTTTTTTTATTTGATCGCATTTGGTGGTGAAATTGTGGCATGAAATATACCAAAATGGGCCTAGATCAATATTTTGGGATGTCTTCTAAAAAAAATATATATACATGTGAAAGGATATTCAGGGATTCCTGACAGATATCAGTGTTCCAATGTAACTATCGCTAATTTTGAGAAAAAAAGTGGTTTGGAAATAGCAAAGTGCTACTTATACTTATTGCCCTATAACTTGCAAAAAAAGCAAAGAACATGTAAACATTGGGTATTTCTTAACTCAGGACAAAATTTAGAAACTATTTAGCATGGGTGTTTTTTTGGTGGTTGTAGATGTGTAGCAGATTTTGGGGGTCAAAGTTAGAAAAAGTGTGGGTTTTTTTCCATTTTTTCATCATATTTTATAAAAAATAGTAAATTATAAGATATGATGAAAATAATGGTATCTTTAGAGAGTCCATTTAATGGTGAAAAAAAACAGTATATAATATATGTGGGTAAAGTAAATGAGTAAGAGGAAAATTACAGCTAAACACAAACACCGCAGAAATGTAAAAATAGCCTTGGTCCCAAACGGACAGAAAATGGAAAAGTGCTGTGTTTCTTAAGGGGTTAAGGCACATTATGGAAATATTAAATATTAAAAAATAGAAATAATAATTATTAAAATGTATTATAGATACTGTAAAATGTATAGATATATTCTATGGATTATTCTAACTTTTCTTACAATATCTATAATAATTTTAAAAATTAATTATTTTTTAATATTTTGTATTTCCATAACAAGCCTTAAGATTACTATTGATCATGTGCACTCACCCGACATCTGGTTAGACCTAAAGAGCAAAACCTGAAGCGTGTCACACATATTTTACATTCCAATGTTCTTCACATTTAAATTTTTTAAATTTGTATTGTTAAATATATATTTCTATATATATCTGATAATGTTAATGTTAAATATCCATCTATACCTACAATATATATATATATATATATATATATATATATATGAATAGATATACAGGTATAGGTACTGTTTATACAGATATATATATAGAAATGTGTATTTAAAGGGAAAGTCTACACCAACATTTTTATTGTTTAAAAAGATGGATAAGACCTTTATTATCCTTTCCCCAGTTTTACATAACCAACACTGTTATATGAATACACTTTTTAACTCTGTGATTATCTTGTATCTAAACCTATGCAGACTGCCCCCTTATCTCAGTTCTTTTGACAGGCTTGCGTTCAGTGCTGACTCCTAGGTAACTCCACAGGCATAAGCACAATGTTATCTATATGGCCCACATTAACTAATGCCCTCTGGATATGAAAAAAAATCAAAATGCATTCAGATAAGCGGCGGCCTTCAAGGGCTAAGAAATTAACATATGAGCCTACCTAGGTTTAGCTTTCAACTAAGAATACCAAGAGAACAAAGCAAAATTGATGATAAAATTAAATTGGAAAGTTGTTTAAAATTGCATGCCCTATCTGAATCATGAAAGTTTATTTTTGACTAAACTGACCCTTTAATAAAGTGTTTTAGTGTGTATTTACTGTAAATATTTCACTTT
This sequence comes from Bombina bombina, assembly GCF_027579735.1. Lineage (NCBI taxonomy): Eukaryota > Metazoa > Chordata > Amphibia > Anura > Bombinatoridae > Bombina > Bombina bombina. The sequence goes on from NC_069500.1 coordinate 790,902,332, forward strand.
TCAATGTTTTGCACATAGCAGAATATGTTCTATGTATTTATAAAAAAGATATTCATATATATATATATATATATATATATATATATATATATAGGTATAGATATATACTGTGTATATATATATATATATATATATATATATATATAGGTACTGTATATATATATATATATAGGTACTGTATATATATATATATATATATATATATATATATATATATATATATATATACTGTACCAAAATACCATCAGATATATATAGAAATATTTATTTATGAATAAATAGAACAAATTCTGCAATGTGAAGAAAATTGGAATACGAAATATTCATATCTTCATTTCGGGTTAGCGCATATGAGAATATGCTTTTGGGTTAGCACGCGGGTAGGGTTTATTTATTGCTCCGATGACTGCTATGAGGGAATAGATTATTGCGAGCATGTCTTATCTGAATCATGAAAGTTTAATTTTGACTTGACTGTCCATTTAAGATCAAAATAATTTTGTTCTGTAAGTGAAGAACATTGGAATGTGAAATATGTACACTAAATATACAGTAAAACACATACAGACATAAATACATATGTACATATATATATCTATATACATAATCCGTCTAAAATTGCACTCTCTGGGTTTAATCCACTGCTCCATTATCAAGCAGCGGATGCTGTTTTCGAGGCCCATAGTTTTTGGCTCGCTGGTCGGAATGTTTGACAGACCCTGCTAGTGGCCGATTGGCCACCAGTGAGCAGGTGCAGCATTGCGCAAGCCTTTCTGGTGAAATGCTTGTGCAATAATAAATACAGACAGCTATAGCGAATCATGTCCATTTGACATTTGATGAATCGAGCTCAATACATTGAAATGTTGAAGTAAAAACATTGTTTACCATCATCCCATTGTATAAATCATAAACCAGAAAGACCAAACACCGAAAAACATAAGAAGCCTATTTTAGACAAAATCATTATTTTAAAAAAATAGAAATGAGGCTATTTTATAAAATACTTATTAGAAAAGTGGAGTGATTGCAGCAAATAAATGCAAAGCTTGTAACTTAAGGGACGGCAAAGTCAAAATTAAACTTCATTGATTCAAAGGGGCATATCCGTATGGAGCTTGAAGCCCCGTGTTTCTGGCGAACCTTCAGGCTCGCCAGAAACACCAGTTATGAAGCAGCGGCGCTCCATAACCTGTCCGCCTGCTCTGAGGAGGTGGACAGAGATCGCCGCAATTCAACCCGATCGAATACGATCGGGTTAATTGACACCCCCTGCTAGCGGACGATTGGCCGCGAATCTGCAGGGGGCGGCGTTGCACCAGCAGTTCACAAGAGCTGATGGTGCAATGCTGAATGCCGAGAGCGTATTGCTCTCCGCATTCAGCCAAGGTCTGTCAGACCTGATCCGCACTGTCAGATCATGTGCAACAGGCCTTTCATAAATAGGCCCCAGTTAGATTAGAACCTGCCATTTTAAACATCTTTTCATTTTACTTTTGTTACCTAATTTGCTTCCTTTTCTTGGTATATTATTTTTTAAAGCATACCTAGGCACAGCAAAGCACTTCTTGGAGCAAGCAGCTGATTGCTGGCTATGCACATATGTCTCTTGTCATAGGCTCACACGTTCAGCTATCTCCTGGTAGTCAATTACTATTTATTCAACAAAGGACATTAAGAGAATGAAGCACAATAAATAATAGAAGGAAATTGGAAAGTTGTTTAATACTGCATGCTCTATCTGAATCATGAAAGTAGTATGTCCCTTTAATATACAGAATGAATATTACTGAATGTCCCTGTAGTATACAGAATGAATATTACTGAATATCCCTGTAATATAGAGAATGAATATTACAGAATGAATATAAACTGCAGAGCATAATGCGGCAAAATGTTTCAATTTGCAAAATAGAACCCAAGAGAAAAATGTAAGTTTGGAATCTGAAGAGTTAACAGTTTGCCTTCTACAGAGTTTCCTTGTAAAATAGGCAAGTTTTATAAAGCTAGAACTGATGGGACTGCTCTCTAAGGAGATTGTAAACTCACTTCAACATTACATAGAATCATTTCAGGTTTTCATCCCTCATCATGAATGTCATGGGAAATAAAGACTTATCTGAGAGCATCTGGAAACATATATCTAGACATATATAGAAACTACAGCTGCATTATGAAAACTCAAATCCTCTTAATCCCAGAACTACAATATTTCCCATCTGAAGCCATTACGTTCTGTTTTATTACCTATGTTACTTCTTTTTGGCAATACTTTTACATTTGGGATTTGAGAAGAGCTGTTGACATTAACTAGGCGAGAGAGGTTGTATAGGGCAATCCCATATTCTATATAGGTCTGTTCATATGTTGTTGTAAAATACCAGTAGAGCTCATATATTATGTGGGCATTAAAAAAGGGATGACACTGAATTTTAGCCAAGGTCCCCCATAACAAATGAACAAATCCTCAACCTGGTTACCTGCCCTCTAATCATTGCTTTGGATGTGTTGTCAAAATGTAGGCTTGTATAGAATAATCAGCTTGTATAAAAATACTCATCTGTGCACTGTAAGTGCACACCCTACAGACAAGCACATACTACTTATATATACTTCACAACATTTCCCAAAGGGGACATGAAACCCAAAATATTTCTTTCATGATTCAGATACAGGGCTGATTTATCAATATGCGGGCGCACATGATCTGTTGTAGCAAATCATATCTGCCCCACATCGATAAATGACAACAGTATACGCTATCGGCATTTATCATTCCATAAGCATTTCATGTGAAATTCTTGTGCAATGCCGCCCCCTGCACATTCCTGGCCAATCGGCCGCTAGCAGGGGGTGTCAATCATCCCGATCTTATCCGATCTGGATGATTGCTATCCACCACCTTACGACCGCTGTTTAACTTTTGTTTCCGGCGAGCCTGAAGGCTCTCGTGGAAACTGCTGCATTCCCAGCATGAAAATTCTGTCCCATAGTTTAAATTTAAAAACAAAAAAAACTTTCAAATGTATTTATATTATCAAATGTACTTAATTCTCTTAGTATCCTTTGTTGAAAAGCTGTAAGGTGTGCTCAGGAGTGTGCATGTGTCTGGAGCATTATATGGCAGCAGTTAGCAGCGCTAGTTGCACAACCCACCTGTGCAATTATCGCCACCAGCGGCATTTTTCACAACTGCCATATACTGCTCGACACAATCATTTCCCCTAAAGATAATAGGGTATTAGTAGTTGTCCTACATGATCTTGCTTAATATATGAGAATGTGCTATATGAGTGTCTTATAGAAACAATGAAGGGAAAATACAAGGGAAAAGAGTATAAATCAAAAGCAGAGAGTTTAGATTTTGGGGATGAAAATAAATGGCAACTCTAGGGGTAGCTGGAGGGTGTTATTAACTACTTATGTGCATTCAGCAGTTTCGTTCACTTGTGGCTTTCTGCTCATTTCAAGACAAAATTATTCTTGTAAAAGTGCAACAAACACTAAGATCTGGATTTAGTATGTTGCACATTCACAAGAATAATTCTGGTTCCAAAATGAGCCAAAAGCCCCACGGTGCCCCCTTCTTCCACATTTGGCAGTGAACAAAGCTGCCTAATGCACATATCTATTATTCACCTCTAATAATTACTGTATCACCACCAAACTTCAAAACTGCCTAATGCACATACCTATTATTCACCTCTAATAATTACTGTATCACCACCAAACTTCAAAACTGCCTAATGCACATACCTATTATTCACCTCTATTAATTACTGTATCACCACCAAACTTCAAAACTGCCACCCACCCTGAATTTTACAGGCTGTCCCTTTTAATTAGCCTAGTGCCAGACACATAGAGCAAGAAAGAAGATTTTAAAAAGTAAAGGCAGAAATACTTAGAAGCATATACGACCCACTACCAGTGCTGTCTGGCACCTGTGTGTTTGGCTTTGTGGTCACCTTTAATAGAAGTTTTACAAATAAAATAAGTAATATAATGCAGAATATAGAAGTCCCACATAGACAAGAAAAGTGATTCTGTTACAGACTTTGAGGTCGATTTATCAAGCCCCGTATGGGCCCCAATGCCTTTGCTTCCGCGCGAGTCTTCAGGCTCGCCAGAAAAAAAATAATTAAGAAGTCTTAAGACCGCTGCTCCTTAACTCATCCGCTACCTCTAAAGCAGCGGACAGTAATCCGCCCGATCGCATACGATTGGGTTGATTGACACCCCATGCTAGTAGCCGATTGGCCGCGAATGTGCAGGGGTCGGCATTGCACAAGCATTTATCGATGTGCGGCATTGATAATTCTGCCCTTTTAAGTTATTATGTTCGTGTCGAACTCCTACAACTTTATGGGTGTTCACATGTCTGTCTCCCATCCTGCACTTGGTTTAGCGGCCTGGGTAATATGGTAGACATAATAATGGATCATTTTGGACTCACCACCTTTAATATGAGTGTAAAGCTAAAGTGCCATAATGTTGTGAAGTTGGAGGATTGATAGCCCTACATCCTTAATACATCTAATTGTAGATGAAAAACTTACACTAAAGTTTAGTTCCTTATGATTTTTCTATATTATTGGTTTTTGGCATTTTTTTTTAATATGAATTATATTGACTATTGCCTAGATTACAAGTTTTTGTCGGTAAGGCTTGCGTTGCTAACAAGCATTTTTTTGTTCAACGCTCCCTTAAGACAACGCTGGTATTACAGGTTTTTTTAAACTCGGCGTTAGCCGCAAAAAAGTGAGCGTAGAGCAAAAATTAGCTCCACGTCTCACCTCAATACCAGCGTTGCTTACGGTAGCGGTGAGCTGCCTGAACTTGCTCGTGCACAATTTCCCCATAGGAATCAATGGGGCAGATCGGGCTGAAAAAAAAACCTAACACCTGCAAAAAAGCAGCGTTCAGCTCCTAACGCAGCCCCATTGAATCCTATGGGGAAATACATTTATGTCTACACCTAACATGAACCCCGAGTCTAAACACCCCTAATCTTACACTTATTAACCCCTAATCTGCCGCCCCCGACATCGCTGACACCTGCATTATATTATTAACCCCTAATCTGCCACCCCCGACACCGCCGCCACCTACATTATACTTATGAACCCCTAATCTGATGCCCCCAACATCGCCGACACCTACATTATATTTATTAACCCCTAATCTGCCCCCCCAACATCGCCGCAACCTGCCTACAATTATTAACCCCTAATCTGCCGCCCCAATCGTCGCCGCTGCTATAATAAAGTTATTAACCCCTAAACCTAAGTCTAACCCTAACCCTAACACCCCGCTAACTTAAATATAATTTAAATAAAATTAAATTAAATTACTACAATTAACTAAATTATTCCTATTTAAAACTAAATACTTACCTATAAAATAAACCCTAAGCTAGCTACAATATAACTAATAGTTCCAATTCCAATCAGCCAATAGGATTTATCCTACCTTAATTCCGATTGGCTGATAGAATCCTATCAGCCAATCGGAAATTCAAGGGACGCCATCTTGGATGACGTCATTTAAAGGAACCTTCATTCGCTGGGAGTCGTCGGAAGAAGAGAATGCTCTGCGTTGGCTGGCTTCAAGATGGACCCGCTCCGCTCCGGATGGATGAAGATAGAAGATGCCGCCTGGGTGAAGCCTTCTGCCCGTCTGGAGGTCCTCTTCTGCCCGGATAGGATGGAGACTTCTGCCCCTCTGGAGGACCACTTGTGCCCGGCTGGGTGAAGACGGCTCAAGGTAGGGTGATCTTCAAGGGGGTAGTGTTAGGTTTTATTAAGGGGGGATTGGGTGGGTTTTAGAGTAGGGTTGGGTGTGTGGGTTGTGGGTTTTAATGTTGGGGGGGTTTGTATTTTTTTTTTTACAGGTAAAAGAGCTGATTACTTTGGGGCAATGCCCCGCAAAAAGCCCTTTTAAGGGCTATTTGCAATTTAGTATAGGGTAGGGAATTTTATTATTTTGGGGGGCTTTTTATTTTGTTAGGGGGATTAGAGTAGGTGTAATTAGTTGGAAAAAAAATGTAATTATTTTTTTATTTTCTGTAATTTAGTGTTTGTTTTTTGTACTTTAGTTTATTTAATTTAATTGTATTTAATTGTAGGTAATTTAGTAAATTAATTTAATGATAGTGTAGTGTTAGGTGTAATTATAACTTAGGTTAGGTTTTATTTTACAGGTAAATTTGTCTTTATTTTAGCTAGGTAGTTATTAAATAGTTAATAAATATTTAATAACTATTGTACCTAGTTAAAATAAATACAAAGTTGCCTGTAAAATAAAAATAAACCCTAAGCTAGCTACAATGTCACTATTAGTTATATTGTAGCTATCTTAGGGTTTATTTTATAGGTAAGCATTTAGTTTTAAATAGGAATAATTTATTTAATTGTAGTAATTTAATTTTGTTTTATTTAAATTATATTTAAGTTAGGGGGGTGTTAGGGTCAGGGTTAGACTTAGGTTTAGGGGTTAATAAATTTAATATAGTAGCGGCGACGATGGGGGCGGCAGATTAGGGTTTAATAAATGTAGATAGGTGTCGGCGATGTTAGGAACGGCAGATTAGGGGTTAATAATATTTAACTAGTGTTTGCGAGGCGGCTGTGTGGCGGTTTAGGAGTTAATACATTTATTAAAGTGGCAGCGATGTCCGGTCGGCAGTGTTTGCGATGTGGGGGGGGCCTCGGTCTAGGGGTTAATAGTTAGTTTATGGGTGTTAGTGTACTTTTTAGCACTTTAGTTAAGAGTTTTATGCTACTGCGTTAGCCCATAAAACTCTTAACTACTGACTTTTAAATGCGGTAGGAGTTTTGACAGGAGAGGGTGTACCGCTCACTTCTTCCAAGACTCGTCATACCGGCGCTATGCAAGTCCCATTAAAAAGATAGGATACGCAATTTTCGCGGAAGAAAAGTGAGCGGTACACCTGTACCTGCCAGACTCGTAATACCAGCGGGCGTTAAAAAGCAGCGTTGGGACCTCTCAACGGTGCTTTTTAAGGCTAACACAAGACTCGTAATCTAGCCGTATATTTTTTGTTATATATTCATTTGGATCAAACCAAGTAAGTGTTACTTACAAGAGATTCTTGTGTACGGTAAATTAGATATTCCCCTCTGGCAGTGCTTTCCAAACTGTGTATCGTGACACATTAGTGTGTCGGCAGCAGTGTGTAGGTGTGTCCCTGCTTCAACACAAATTTTTGGGAATTTAATTATTTTTTTTTTTGGGGGGGGGGGGGGTTCCGACTTTCTGCCTGCCTGCTACGAATATCACATAGTTGATACCTAGTGGGTCACAGATAATTTTAACCTATTGGCGCAGCTCAGCGGGAACTGAAACTATTCACATTGGCGGCTTTGGCAGCACATTGGCTCCTGACTGCACGTGTAGTCTCCTCAATCGGCTTGTGACTGCACGTGTAGTCAGTGAGTGGGACAGCAGTGTGTTTGCAGCACAGGCAATAGTCAGTCGGACTCACAGAGCTCTGAGGGTGACAGCTTAAATGCTGAGCTGAAGTGAGAAGTCAAAGTGTTGTTTTTTTTGCAGATAGCTCCCAGTAGTGCATTGCTGCTCCTGCTCTTAATATATGGATAGGAAGTGGAAGGTTAAAAAATGCTTGATGATAAAATGCGAGTGTCTTTATCTAATATTCCACCAAATATTCAGAAATTGTGTTCATCCCATCAACCTCATACATCCCATTAAAATAGCAAGTAGCTATTGGTGTTATTAAACTTTTTTTTAATTCTTGCTGTTATTTGTAAATACATTTCATTATTATATAATTTATGTATGTGTCTATATCTCTTAAAACAAGTTAGTTTAACCTCCTGTTTGCTAGTACAACTGAATTACTGTGTCACAAAATGATGTAGGTCTAAAAAGTGTGCCACCAACATGAAAAGTTGGGAAAGCTCTGCCCTATGGTTTACAAATAAAACTTGGGTAAAATCCTTTCAATTTGATAGGAAATCCTATAGAGCCTTTTTTATGCTTAACCAAGTAAACCCTTTACTTCTAACAATAACGTACAAAATAAACTATATATTGGACTGAACATAAAAAAAAGTAATTTATCTTATTTCTTGGAAAATGTGTGGTAAACTATGAAGAGTGTTTTTTAGTAGAATGTTAAGTAATGTTAAACCTTCGTATAGCAATTCGTAAACTGCTGGTGCTTTATAAATATGAAATAAAAATAAGTATAATAATAATATTAATCCTTTCCTGCCAGGACTTATTTGTATACATCGGAACAAAGTTCCAATATAAAATAATAAGTAAAAATTGAAAACACTCAATCCTTTATGCGATAGCGTGATTTCAATGATGGCATCGGGTCAGGGGGAGTGCCTATGACGCTAGGCATGTCCTCCAGCCCACGATCACATTTAGGAAGCTTCTATGGCTTCAGTACAGCCAAACTGCTAGGAAAATCCATGCCGTCCTAACGGCGCTAAAGCCCAGCACAGTTAGGACGGTATGGGACGCCCTAACGGTGGGAAGGGGTTAATAAAACAATGCATTAGAGAACATATTGATACAGTTGAAACAGAACCACCTAAGTTGAGGCAAAACATTTTGTTTCACACACTGAAGTTAAGAAAGCAACTGAGTTCCAAGCCATAGTGGGTATCGCTGAAGCAAAATGAATATTCAAATTGTGGACAAAGGAATCTATAGGTAGAAATGCAAGATGGTATATAGGTTAATATCAAGGTAAACAATAAATATAAAGATTATGGGGCCTATTTATCAAAGCGTCAACTGAAAATGCGCTTGAATTCCACGTCGTAGTTGTCGCGAGATTGATGCGCCGTAGTAATCAAAGCCTGAAGATCGGAATAATTTGAAATTTGTGACATAACATATGATTCGCCGGTCTCAATTCGACGCAGATCGATGCGAATTGAAAACCTGTGGAATTTAAGCGTAATTCTGTGCATTCGCCCTCGTATTCGACACAATTTGAAGCTGTCAAGAAGTGATCAAAAAATGAACAATTACGCTTGCGTCTTATCCAACGCAGTGTACCTAGTTTTCAATCCGCCACTGTTGAGGTTGCGGATGCCATAGAACTCAATGGGAATCGGAAAACACTGAAATCTTATGTTCGATGCTGCGAGAGAGTGAAGCATATCACCTAATAAAACTCAATTTAAAACATTATTAAATATGTATACCCTTTTATAAATCAATCAATAGTCTTGCTACACATTTTGTGCACTATATAGAGAAATAATTTTAAAAATTGAAAATATATATATTTCTGTTTTTTATAACTCTTTTCACCATGTTTATTAATGTTGTATAGAGGCTTTGAAAAAATGTTAGCAACACAAAAAAGTTATTAAATAGCATTCCCTTTCTGTAATTCACTCTTTATCAAAAATATTTAACAAAGGATAGCAAGAGAATGAAAACAGTGCAAAGAAATTATAATTTTTTTAAAAAGAAAATCAAATTCACACAAAAAAGGATAGCAAGAGAATAAAAACAGTGCAAAGAAATGAAAAAGATTTTAAAAAGAAAATCAAATTCACACAAAAAAGGATAGCAAGAGAATGAAAACAATGTCATTAAAAATACATTGACATTATTTTAAAATTACATTCTATTTTGTTCAGGTTCAACAGCTGTAAGAAACGCAGGTGTAACAAATGCAGGTGTATTCTTTGTGCAATGCTATCAATTATTTATGCACAACACATGCGTATTTATATAGGGATAAAATCTGAACTCTGATTTTCTGTGTATGGCAGCGTCGTGGAGGCTTAAAAGGTCAGTCTGTTGCTAGCTTTTTTGGAAGTAGAATGCCCTTTTAAAGTTATTTATATGTATTTTGCATGGCACAGTTTTACTTTGCGCTTGCAAAATACATTGAAATGAATTTAAAATGGCATTATGAATCACATAAAGGATATAAAAAATTATTTCATATCATAATGTTCGACATTGCATTATTTTTGTAACTTAGGTTTGCACATGTTAATACACCACATTGTTCTTTCATATGTTATCTCAAAAACACAGTAATCCATGAGCTTTTTAACCTCCACAATGCTGCCATCCAAACATAGAAAATCTGAAATATGCTTTAAATTATAGCTCAATACTTTGGTTTGCAAATGTTAATACACCACATTGTTCTTTAATGTTATCTAAAAAACACAGTAATCACTGACCTTTTTAACTATTACAATGCTGCCATCCAAACACAGAAAATCTGAAATATGCTTTAAACTTTAGCTAAATACTCATGTGATTTTCATAATTAATTTAGTTAATTGCACAAACAATACACTTGCATTTCTTACAGCTGCTAAACTCACCTGGATGACCTAAGCAGACATTCATTTTGACACAACATTGTGCTCATCAAATGACGCAATAATAAAGAAAATTGGAAAATCTTGAATAAGTTATTCAATTAGTTGCTCGTAAATTGATGCCAGAATAATCATAGTGCTAGTCATTTGTTAGGTAATGTGTGGCGCATCATTTATTAAATTACTGAAATCATTCACAGCTGTCGAACTTGGCATTATAAAAGAGGCTCTTCAATCACTTTATTTCATTATTATTTTGAGCATGGACATACTAAATGCTTTACACTTTGTCCTGTTCTTAAGGAGACGCAGGGAAAGACAAGTGTTGATGGCTGCGGATTTGCAACAACAAAGACGCCAGCGGGTGCCGAGGGTGTTCCTGCCTACCTCAGTGACCAAGAGGTGATCCATAGATTTCGACTAATTAGGGCCTCTATTGAGAGGCTCTATGTTGAAATCAAGGACTCTCTCGAGCCACTCACTGAAAGAACTAGGGCAATCCCTGGGATGGTGAAATTGCTATCGGTCCTCTATTTCTTGGCAACTGGATCATTCCAGGCTGTGGCAGCTGTAGGCATAGGTATGAGCCTGCAACCTTCTCATGTCATCTGAATGCTTTGCACCAATGACTAGTCCATCATGTCCACTTCCCCAATACACCTGAGGAGTGGAATGCTGTCAAACCCCAGTTCTATCTAAGCGCTGGATTGCCAAGGGTATTGGGGCCATAGATTGTACGCATGCATTGGTATAGCCTCCCAGGGGTACAGAGGAGCCATACCGGAACAGGAAACACAACCTCTCGCTGAATATCCAGGTCATCTGTGACGCCAGGTTGAGGATCATGAGCGCACGCTCCGGACTCCCTGGCTGCAACCACGATTCCTTCATCCTCCGGAATTCTGCCATATACCATTATTTCCAGGAGGGCCAAATGCCAGAGGGAATCCTGATAGGTAAATATCTCTTAGATACTCAAACATATGTATATGATATAACACCAGGTTGAGGATCATGAGAGTACGCTCCAGACTCCCTGGCTGCAACCACGATTACTTCATCCTCCGGAATTCTGCCATCTACCATCGTTTCCAGGAGGGCCAAATGCCAGAGGGAATCCTGATTGGTAAATATCTCTTAGATACTCAAACATATGTAGATGATATATTTTAATCATTCTGATTGCTAATGTCAATCATCTATTTTGTTTACGCAAGTGATTCTGGATATTCGTGTCTTCCGTGGCTGTTCACACCCATCAAAACCCCCAATGGAGTGGAAGAGGTGCGCTACAACCAGGCACATATCGCCGACAGATCAGTGATTGAGCGTACCTTTGGCGTATTGAAGAGCCGTTTCCGCTGCTTGGACATCTCTGGTGGGGTTCTTCATTACGCCCCCTCCAAAGTCTCCTTAATTTTTTTTATTTGCTGTATGTTGCACAACATTGCCCTAACAATCCCTGATATAGATCTGGAGAGCTTGGTTAACCATGAGTATGGTGAACATGTAGATCCATTACAGGAGTATGATGCTCTGGGAGTCCAAGATCGAGCAAAATATATTCAGGCAGTTTTCGTGCAATAATGTTGACAGTGCAACATACAGTATTTTTTTTTAAAGATATTTACTTTACAGTATAATTTTTAATCCAAAATATTATCTATTTTGGATTATGAGTTTTGTGGTAAGAGTGGTGCAGTACTAACTTGCACGTTATTGTCACCGCTCACTTCCCTACAGCGTTGGTATTACAGGTTTTCATAAACCCGGCGTTAACAGGCAAAAAGTGAGCGTAGAGCAAAATTGTGCTCCATACCGCAGTCCAATACCAGCGCTGCTTAAGGCAGCTGTGAGCTGGTTTTACATGCTCGTGCACGATTTCCCCATAGACATTAATGGGGAGAGCCGGCTGAAAAAAAGCCTTACACCTGCAAAAAAGCAGCGTAAAGCTCTGTAACGCAGTCCCATTGATTCCTATGAGGAAACAAAATTTATGTTTACACCTAACACCCTAACATGGACCCCAAGTCTAAACAGCCCTAATCTTACACTTATTAACTCCTAATCTGCCACCCCTAACATCGCCGACACCTACATTATACTTATTAACCCCTAAACTGCCGTTCCGGACATCGCAGCCACCATTATAAACATATTAACCCCTAAACCTCCACACTCCCGCCTCGCAAACACTAGTTAAATATTATTAACCCCTAATCTGCCATCCCTAACATTACCGCCATCTACCTACATTTATTAACGCCTAATCTGCCGCCCCCAATGTCGCCACCACTATACTAAATTTATTAACCCCTAAACCTAAGTCTAACCCTAACACCCCCTAACTTAAATATAATTAAAATAAATCTAAATAAAAATTCCTATCATTACCTAAATAATTCCTATTTAAAACTAAATACTTACCTATAAAATAAACCCTAAGCTAGCTACAATATAACTAATAGTTACATTGTAGCTAGCTTAGGGTTTATTTTTAATTTACAGGCAAGTTTGTATTTATTTTAACTAGGTAGAATAGTTACTAAATAGTTATTAACTATTTACTAACTACCTAGCTAAAATAAATACAAATGTACCTGTAAAATAAAACCTAACCTGAGTTACACTAACACCTAACACTACAATTAAATAAATTACCTAAATAAAAAACAATTACCTACATTTAAACCCCCCCCCCTAAATTTCACAAAATAAAAAAAGAAATGATCAGATATTTAAACTAATTACACCTAATCTAATAGCCCTATCAAAATAAAAAAGCCCCCCCAAAATAAAAAAAAAACCTTAGCCTACAATAAACTACCAATAGCCCTTAAAAGGGCCTTTTGCAGGGCATTGCCCAAAGAAATCAGCTTTTTTACCTGTAAAAAAAATACAAAGACCCCCCAACAGTAAAACCCACCACCCACACAACCAAACCCCCCAAATAAAATACTAACTAAAAAACCTAAGCTCCCCATTGCCCTGAAAAGGGCATTTGGATGGGCATTGCCTTTAAAAGGGCATTTAGCTCTTTTTCTATTGCCCAAACCCTAAACTAAAACTAAAACCCACCCAATAAACCCTTAAAAAAACCTAACACTAACCGCCGAAGATCTACTTATAGTTTTGAAGAACCAAACATCCATCCTCAACGAAGCCGGGAGAAGTCCTCAGCAATGTGGCAAGAAGTCCTCAACGAAGCCGGGAGAAATCTTCATCTAAGCCGGCAGAAGTGGTCCTCCAGACAGGCAGAAGTCTTCATCCAGACAGCATCTCCTATCTTCATCCATCTGGCGCAGAGCGGGTCCATCTTCAAGACATCCGGCACGGAGCATCCTCTTCAAACGAAGTCTTCTTCCCGAATGAATGTTCCTTTAAGTGACGTCATCCACGATGGCGTCCCTTGAATTCCGATTGACTGATAGAATTCTATCAGCCAATTGGAATTAAAGGTGAAAAAATCCTATTGGCTGATGCAATCAGCCAATAGGATTGAGCTCACCTTCTATTGGCTATTCCAATCAGCCAATCGGAATTCAAGGGATGCCATCTTGGATGATGTCACTTAAAGGAACATTCATTCAGGAAGAAGATTTCGTTTGAAGAGGATGCTCCGTGCTGGATGTCTTGAAGATGGACCCACTCCGCGCCGGATGGATGAAGATAGAAGATGCCGTCTGGATGAAGACTTCTGCCCGTCTGGAGGACCACTTCTGCCGGCTTGGATGAAGACTTCTCTCAGCTTCGTTGAGGACTTCTTGCCGCTTCGCTGAGGACTTTTACCGGCTTAGTTGATGATGGATGTCCAGTCTTCAAAACTGTAAGTGGATCTTCGGGGGTTAGTGTTAGGTTTTTTTAAGGGTTTATTGGGTGGGTTTTAGTTTTAGATTAGGGTTTGGGCAATAGAAAAAGAGCTAAATGCCCTTTTCAGGGCAATGCCCATCCAAATGCCCTTTTCAGGGCAATGGAGAGCTTAGGTTTTTTTAGTTAGGATTTTATTTGGGGGGGTGGTTGTGTTGGGTGGTAGGTTTTACTGTTGGGGTGGTGTTTGTATTTTTTTTACAGGTAAAAGAGCTGATTTCTTTGGGGCAATGACCCACAAAAGGCCCTTTTAAGGGACATTGGTAGTTTATTGTAGGCTAGGGTTTTTTTTTATTTTGGGTGGGCTTTTTTTATTTTGATAGGGCTATTAGATTAGGTGTAATTAGTTTAAATATCTGATCATTTCTTTTTTTATTTTGTGTAATTTTGTGTTTGTTTGTTTTTGTAATTTAGGTAATTGTATTTAATTTAGGTAATTTATTTAATTGTAGTGTTAGGTGTTAGTGTAACTCAGGTTAGGTTTTATTTCACAGGTAAATTTTTATTTATTATAGCTAGGTAGTTAGTAAATAGTTAATAACTATTTAGTAACTATTCTACCTAGTTAAAATAAATACAAACTTGCCTTTAAAATAAAAATAAACCCTAAGCTAGATACAATGTAACTATTAGTTATATTATATTAGTTATATTATATTGTAGCTAGCTTAGGGTTTATTTTACAGGTAAGTATTTAGTTTTAAATAGGAATAATTTAGGTAATGATAGGAATTTTTATTTAGATTTATTTTAATTATATTTAAGTTAGGGGGTGTTAGGGTTTGGGTTAGACCTAGGTTTAGGGGTTAATAACTTTAGTATAGTGGCAGCGACGTTGGGGGCAGCAGATTAGGGGTTAATAACTGTAATGTAGGTTGCGACAATGTTAGGGACAGCAGATTAGGGGTTAATAATATTTAACTAGTGCTTGCGAGGCGGGAGTGTGGCGGTTTAGGGGTTTATATGTTTATTATAGTGGTGGCGATGTCGGGAGCAGCAGATTAGGAGTTAATAATTTTTATTTTAGTGTTTGCAATGCGGGAAGGCCTCGGTTTATGGGTTAATAGGTAGTTTATGGGTGTTAGTGTACTTTTTAGCACTTTAGTTATGAGTTTTATGTTACAGCTTTGTAGCGTAAAACTCATAACTACTGACTTTAGATTGCGTTACGAATCTTGCGGGATAGGCTGTACCGCTCACTTTTTGGCCTCCCAGAAAAAGCTTGTAATATCGGCGCTATGGAAGTCCCATTGAAAAAAGACTTTACGCAAATTGCGTAAGTTAATTTGCGTTAAGGTCAAAAAAGTGTGCGGTGGTCCTAAACCTGCAAGACTCGTAATAGCAGCGGTAATGAAAAAGCAGCGTTATGAGCCTTAAAGGGACAGTCTAGTCCAAAATAAACTTTCATGATTCAGATAGGGCATGTAATTTAAAAAAAAAATTCTAATTTACTTTTATCACCAATTTTGCTTTGTTCTCTTGGTATTCTTAGTTGAAAGCTTTACCTAGGAGGTTCATATGCTAATTTCCTAGACCTTGAAGGCCACCTCTTTTCACAATGCATTTTAACAGTTTTTCACCACTAGAGGGTGTTAGTTCATGTATTTCATATAGATAACACTGTGCTCATGCACGTGAAGTTATCTGGGAGCCAGCACTGATTGACTAAACTGCAAGTCTTTCAAAATAACTCAAATAAAGGGACAGTTTGCAGAGGCTTAGATACAAGAAAATCACAGAGGTTAAAAGTATATAAATATAACTGTATTGGTTATGCAAAACTGGGGAATGGATAATAAAGGGATTATCTATCTTTTAAAACATAAACAATTCTGGTGTAGACTGTCCCTTTAACGCTGCTTTTTTACTCATACCGCAAAACTCGTAATCTAGCCGATTGTCATTTAAATATCGTTCAAATTATATTGTATATCATCGTCTTGCCATTGATTGAAAGTGGTTAATTTTGTCGATTGTTGCAATTGTTCATGTAAAGTTGATGTTTAATAAAATATCTTGAAATACATTTTCTTGGGATGTACACTTGACTCTGTTCTTATTTTTAAAGTTATAGCAATAACATTTTGTAATATGTGTTTAACTTCTATCTAGGCTTTTGCAAACTGCCCCCTTATTTCAGTTTCCGTTCTTTAGGCAGACTTGCATTTTAGCCAATCACTGTTAACTTCCGGATAACTTAACGTGCATGAGCTCAATGTTATCTATATGAAACACATTAACTAATGACCTCTAGTGGTCTAAATTATTTCTGATTACAGGCAGTCTTCAAGGTCTAAGAAATTTGCATATTATCTTCTTAGGCTTATTTTTCAACTAAGAATACAAAAAGAACACATCACAGTTTTTTATTAATTATTATTTTATAAAGTAAGAAAAAACATTTCTAAATATTAATTTATTTATTTATTGTTTCACTGTCACATCAAACTAATATATATATAAAAAAAATAATCATTAGATTAGATAGATTAGATAATCATTAGCTATCATTTTCTGAAGTAGCAGCAATGCACTACAGGTTTAGAAATGAATACATATGTTTCTCTCCCTCTCTGTCTGTCTGTCTGTCTCTCTCTCTCTCTATAGATATATATACATAAATATATATATAAAATATAGATATATCTATAACTATCTATATATACTTTTATATATATACAGTATATATATATAGAGAGAGAGAGAGAGAGAGAATATTTCTCCCTCTCTCTATATCTATCTATCTATCTATCTATCTATCTATCTATCTATATATATGTATATATTTATATAGATATATTTATAATTATATATCTATCTTTCTATCTATCTAGATATCTAAAATCTATCTATATAAAATATATGGATATTGTATATATCAATATAAAATATATCTATCTAAAATATATCGATATCAAGATATATATATATATATATATATATATATATTTATATATATATATCAATGAGTATATTAACAAAGATATGTACTAATGGTATGAATAGAGTTGCAATAAGAAGAATAACAAAGTCTTCTATAATATACATGCAAGTGGAAAAATTAGATAAGTAGGGAAATGCGCAACATCGAATACTCTAATTTATAAAAAATATGCTGCTCAGTCCGATGATCATCGCGCCGTACTTGACGCGCGTGTTTTTGACGTTTTTCTTCATAAATCTGGAGATCATATTGAGATCCGCGGCCGCGATGTTTGCCGATGTTTGGCGAGCGTAGTTGACGCAATGATAAATAGACCCCTATATATTTGTATAAATAACTAATTAGCATGTGATATTTCATATTAATATTTTGAATATTGATATGTAGATATATCAAACAAGTTATAGATACTGATGCATGAGATATACTTGTTTAAATGTGGTTATAGTATGTTTATTTAAAAAGACAGTAACAGTTTCAGACTGTAATATAAGATGATTTTGTGTAGTTAATAAAGTATTGCAATATACTTTCATGATTTATTTTGCCCCTTTTCCTGTAATTTTATTATGAAAATTGTGTTGTTTTCATGTATTAAGTTTAGAGGTGCATATTGTATGTTTCACATGTCTAACCGTACCACATTATCTGTGTCTAACTGGCCTCAGCAAAGTTTACCTGATAACTGCAGAACAATGGATATTTTGCCATTGAAGTGGAGGGTGGAGTTTGGCTATCCACTGATTGTGTAAGCCGCCCCCTGCTTGTGCTGCAAATCGCGTGTGAGAGGTGGCTGTCAATCATCCTGATCCAATCGGGATGATTGCAATCAGCCACACTTTAGGTGGCAGAGAGTTTAAGTAGCAGCGGTATTAAGACCACTGCTAGTTAACTAGCAAATCAGGCTTGCTCTGAGTGAGCCTGAAGCGCCAAAGCTCCGCAGCTTGAATAAATGCAGCCCAATGTGTTTACTGTCCCTTTAATTTTATGGATTTGAAACAATGTTTAATTAGAATTACATAACATTTGTCTATAGGAACCAATATATTGTTTAATCATTGATGGAGATTCACCCCCCACATTTGCAATTAACTGGAAATATCAGGACACTATTACTGTCAACTATGTTTTGGCTGTTTTTGTAGTATTCAATTTTTGACTGATTAATGCTGTTGGAGTAGTCTCCTCTCCTTCACCCTATCCATTTCTGGATGTGATATGTATTTGGATTACATAGTTGAAAAAACTTTAGGTAGATTACAAGTTATGGGCGCAACGGGGTGCGAAACTAACACAACAAAAGTTGCGTTATTTTACCCTCCATAGCGCTGTCATTACAAGTTTTGAAACAGCCTGCTTGTGCGTGCGATATGGTTGCGTTGAGCTCCATACCGCACAAAATACAAGCGCTGTTTTGGCATGCTCGTGCACGCTTTCCCCATAGACATCAATGGGGAGAGCGGGTTAGAAAAAAACCTAACACCTGCGATCGCGGAATTAAAAGCTTCGTAACGCAGCCCCATTGATGTCTATGCGGAAAAAAAAGTTAAGTTTAAAAATAACACCCTAACATAAACCCCACGTCTAAACACCCCTAATCTGTTGCCCCCGACATCGCCGCCACCTACATAATGTTATTAACCCCTAACCTGCCACTCCCGATATTGCCGCCACCGAAATAAATCTATTAACCCCAATCTGCCGCTCCCGATATCGCCGCCACTATACTAAAGTTATTAACCCCTATTCCCCCGCACCCCAACATCGCCCACACTATCATAAAGATATTAACCCCTATTCCGCCGCTCCCTGACATTGCCCCCACTAAATAAAGCTATTAACCCCTAAACCTCTGGCCTCCCACATCATTACCACTAAATAAACCTATTAACCCCTAAACCGCCAGCCCCCCACATCGCAGCAATCTAAATTAAACTATTAACCCCTAAACCTAACCCTAAACCTAACCCTAACCCTAACAACCCCTAACTTTTAACATAATTAAAATAGAGCTACATTAAAGGGACATTCAACACTGCCCACAACATTAATCTATGTTGAAAAACTATAAATAAAGATCAAGCTGCAACGTGCACCCTTTCTCTTACTTCCTGCCTTCACTGTTGAATCGTCTATGATAACTTCAAAATTGGTGTCCTAACATGGCTTCCTAACTCCCCCCACCGTGACGTATTCAGCTTCTTTTTCAAACCAGCAGCCAATGATAGCCCATTCCTCGGACTGAAATCCAAGCGCGTTCACGGCCGTTAGCGTATGCGCGATACACTAGGAACACTAAAAGCGGAACCATAATAAGCCAAGTTGTTTCCGTTCCGCTTATATTACTGCATAGTACTCTACTTCATTCTATTAGGTAAAACCCCTATCCGCATCAAGGGCCCGATCCGATATGCAGCGTCGCCCGCAAATGCCGGCGACGCTGAATTTTGCGCTGGTTTGGTATCCTATATACGGCGTAACATAGAAGTTACGCCCGTATATTTCTGCCATAGGCAGGTATACCAAACCCGCGCAGTTTGGTATCCAATATACAGCGTAAGGACTTACATGGCGAAAATGGAGAAATCTTACTCCATTTTCACCTCGCCACAAAAAGCAGCCGTAGTAAGCCTTACGCTGTCTATTGGAGCCCCGTAAATCCCTAAACTACCTGCCAAATAAACCTAACACTTAACGCATGCGCAATGTCTATCTACCTGTCAACCGCGATCCTCCGCCGCAATCCCTAATGAAATATTTAACCCCTAAACCGCCGCCCCCTACATTAACTACCCCCTAATGTGATCCCCCTACACCGTCGCCAACTATATTAAACTACCCCTAAAGTGAGCCCCTTACACCGCCACCATCTACCTTACCTACCCCCTAAAGTGAGCTCCTACCCCGCCGCCATCTATTTCAAAATTATTAACCCCTAATTTAATCCCCCTACCCCGCCGCCACCTATATTAAATTATTTAACCCCTAAAATACTAAACTATCCCTACCACTAAACCTAAGTCTAACCCTACAAATAGCCCTGAAAAGGGCTTTTTGCGTGGCATTATCCCAAAGTAAACTGCTCTTTTGCCAGCCCTTAAAAGGGCTTTTTGCGGGGCTTTGCCCCAAAGAAAACTGCTCTTTTACCAGCCCTTAAAAGGGCTTTTGGCGGGGCTTTGTCACAAAGTAATCAGCTCTTTTGCCTCTAATCTAAATCCCCCTACACAGCTGCCACCTATAATAAATGTGTTAACCCCTAATCTAATCCCCCTACCCCGCCGCAGCCTATATTAAACACATTAACCCCTAATCTAATCCCCCTACACCGCCGCCAGCTATATTAACTATATTAACCCTAATTATATTAGGGTTAATATAATTATTATATTATATATATTAACTGTATTAACCCTAAATATATTAGGGTTAATATAGTTAATATCGTTATTATATGCCGCAAATGCCGGCGACGCTGAATTTTGCGCTGGTTTGGTATCCTATATACGGCGTAACCTAGAAGTTACGCCCGTATATTTCTGCCGTCGCACGTAGTTTTTTGGGCCATAGGCAGGTATACCAAACCCACGCAGTTTGGTATCCAATATACAGCGTAAGGACTTACGTGGTGAAAATGGAGAAATCTTACTCCATTTTTACCTCGCCACAAAAAACAGCCGTAGTAAGCCTTACGCTGTCTATTGGAGCCCTGTAACTCCCTAAACTACCTGCCAAATAAACCTAACACCTAACGCATGCGCAATGTCTATCTACCTGTCAACCGCTATCCTCCGCCGCAATCCCTAATAAAATATGTAACCCTTAAACCCGCCGCCCCCTACATTAACTACCCCCTAATGTGATCCCCCTACACCGTCGCCAACTATATTAAACTACCCCCTAAAGTGAGCCCCTTACACCGCCGCCATCTACCTTACCTACCCCCTAAAGTGAGCTCCTACCCCGCCGCTATTTATTTTAAAATTAACCCCTAATTTAATCCCCCTACCCCGCCGCCACCTATATTAAATTATTTAACCCCTAAAATACTAAACTATCCCTACCACTAAACCTAAGTCTAACCCTACAAATAGCCCTGAAAAGGGCTTTTTGCGTGACATTATCCCAAAGTAAACTGTTCTTTTGCCAGCCCTTAAAAGGGCTTTTTGCGGGGCATACCCCAACGAAAACTGCTCTTTTACCAGCCCTTAAAAGGGCTTTTGGCGGGGCTTTGTCACAAAGTAAACTGCTCTTTTGCCTACAATCTAAATCCCCCTACACCGCTGCCACCTATAATAAATGTATTAACCCCTAATCTAATCCCCCTACACCTCCGCCAGCTATATTAAACACATTAACCCCTAATCTAATCCCCCTACACCGCCGCCAGCTATATTAACTATATTAAACCTAATTATATTAGGGTTAATATAATTATTATATTATATATATTAACTATATTAACCCTAATTATATTAGGGATAATATAGTTAATATCGTTATTATATTATATATATATATTAAGTATAATAACCCTATCTATCTCTAACATCCCTAACTAAATTCTTATTAAAATAGATCTAATTAATATTAATATTATTAATGAAAATATTCCTATTTAAATCTAAATACTTACCTATAAAATAAACCCTAAGATAGCTACAATGTAATTAATAATTACATTGTAGCTATTTTAGGGTTTATATTTATTTTACAGGTAACTTGGTATTTATTTTAACTAGGTACAATAGCTATTAAATAGTTAATAACTTTTTAATAGCTACCCAGTTAAAATAATGACCAATTTACCTGTAAAATAAATCCTAACCTAAGTTACAAATACACCTACACTATCAATAAATTAAACTACAAATATCTAAACTAAAATACAATTAAATAAACTAAACTAAATTACAAAAAACAAACAAACACTAAATTACAAAAAATAAAAAAAAGATTGCAAGATTTTTAAGCTAATTACACCTATTCTAAGCCCCCTAATAAAATAATAAAGCCCCCCAAAATAAAAAAATTCCCTACCCTATTCTAAATTAAAAAAGTTCAAAGCTCTTTTACCTTACCAGCCCTTAAAAGGGCCTGATTAAAAGGGCCTGATTCAATCAGCCAATCAGATTTTTCTACCTTAATTCCGATTGGCTGATAGAATCCTATCAGCCAATCGGAATTCGACGGACGCCATCTTGGATGACGTCATTTCAAGGTATCTCATTCGTCGTTCAGTCGTCGGCCGGGATGGATGCTCTGTGGAGGAGGAGCGAAGATTGAAGATGCCGCTTGATGGAAGATGCCGCTGGATGGAAGAAGACTTTGCTGCCGCTTGGATAAAGACATCGCCCGGATCGGATGAGGAGTTCGGCTCGGTTGGGTGAAGACAAGGTAGGGAGATCTTCAGGGGGGTAGTGTTAGGTTTATTTAAGGGGGGTTTGGGTTAGATTAGGGGTATGTGGGTGGTGGGTTGTAATGTTGGGGGTGGTATTGTGTTTTTTTTTTCAGGCAAAAGAGCAGTTTTCTTTGGGGCATGCCCCGCAAAAGGCCCTTTTAAGGGCTGGTAAGGTAAAAGAGCTTTGAACTTTTTAAATTTAGAATAGGGTAGGGAATTTTTTTTATTTTGGGGGGCTTTATTATTTTATTAGGGGGCTTAGAATAGGTGTAATTAGCTTAAAAATCTTGTAATCTTTTTTTTATTTTTTGTAATTTAGTGTTTGGTTTTTTTTTAAATTTAGTTTAGTTTATTTAATTGTATTTTAGTTTAGATATTTGACGTTTAATTTATTGATAGTGTAGGTGTATTTGTAACTTAGGTTAGGATTTATTTTACAGGTAAATTGGTCATTATTTTAACTGGGTAGCTATTAAATAGTTATTAACTATTTAATAGCTATTGTACCTAGTTAAAATAAATACCAAGTTACCTGTAAAATAAATATAAACCCTAAAATAGCTACAATGTAATTATTAATTACATTGTAGCTATCTTCGGGTTTATTTTATAGGTAAGTATTTAGATTTAAATAGGAATATTTTCATTAATAATATTAATATTAGATTTATTTTAATAAGAGTTTAGTTAGGGATGTTAGAGTTAGATAGGGTTATTATACTTAATATATATATAATATAATAACGATATTAACTATATTAACCCTAATATATTTAGGGTTAATACAGTTAATATATATAATATAATAATTATATTAACCCTAATATAATTAGGGTTAATATAGTTAATATAGCTGGCGGCGGTGTAGGGGGATTAGATTAGGGGTTAATGTGTTTAATATAGGCTGCGGCGGGGTAGGGGGATTAGATTAGGGGTTAACACATTTATTATAGGTGGCAGCTGTGTAGGGGGATTTAGATTAGAGGCAAAAGAGCTGATTACTTTGTGACAAAGCCCCGCCAAAAGCCCTTTTAAGGGCTGGTAAAAGAGCAGTTTTCTTTGGGGCAAAGCCCCGCAAAAAGCCCTTTTAAGGGCTGGCAAAAAAGCAGTTTACTTTGGGATAATGCCACGCAAAAAGCCCTTTTCAGGGCTATTTGTAGGGTTAGACTTAGGTTTAGTGGTAGGGATAGTTTAGTATTTTAGGGGTTAAATAATTTAATATAGGTGGCGGCGGGGTAGGGGGATTAAATTAGGGGTTAACAATTTTGAAATAGATGGCGGCGGGGTAGGAGCTCACTTTAGGGGGTAGGTAAGGTAGATGGTGGCGGTGTAAGGGGCTCACTTTAGGGGTAGTTTAATATAGTTGGCGACGGTGTAGGGGGATCACATTAGGGGGTAGTTAATGTAGGGGGCGGCGGTTTAGGGGTTAAATATTTCATTAGGGATTGCGGCGGAGGATCGCGGTTGACAGGTAGATAGACATTGCGCATGCGTTAAGTGTTAGGTTTATTTGGCAGGTAGTTTAGGGATTTACGGGGCTCCAATAGACAGCGTAAGGCTTACTACGGCTGCTTTTTGTGGCGAGGTGAAAATGGAGTAAGATTTCTCCATTTTCGCCACGTAAGTCCTTACGCTGTATATTGGATACCAAACTGCGCGGGTTTGGTATACCTGCCTATGGCAGAAATATACGGGCGTAACTTCTATGTTACGCCGTATATAGGATACCAAACCAGCGCAAAATTCAGCGTCGCCGGCATTTGCGGGCGACGCTGCATATCGGATCGGGCCCTTGATGTGGATAGGGGTTTTACCTAATAGAATGAAGTAGAGTACTATGCAGTAATATAAGCGGAACGGAAACAAATTGGCTTATTATGGTTCCGCTTTTAGTGTTCCTAGTGTATCGCGCATGCGCTAACGGCCGTGAACGCGCTTTGCATTGAAGTAGGAGAGATGGGAAATCACTGGCAGCTAGTTTGAAGAAGAAGCTCTATACGTCACGGTGGGGGGAGTTAAGCCGCCATATTAGGACACCAATTTTGAAGTTATCGTAGACGATTCAACAGTGAAGGCAGGAAGTAAGAGAAAGGGGGCACGTTGCAGCTTGATCTTTATTTATAGTTTTTCAACATAGATTAATGTTGTGGGCAGTGTTGAATGTCCCTTTAAAGTTACAATTATTAACTAAATAATACCTATTTAAAATTTACCTGTGAAATAAAATGTAAGCTAGCTACAATATAACTAATAGTTATATTGTAGCTAGCTTAGGTTTTATTTTTATTTCACAGGTAAGTTTGTATTTATTTGAACTAGGTAGACTAGTTATAAATAGTTATTAACTATTTACTAACTACCTAGTTAAAATAAATACAAACTTACCTGTGAAATAAAACCTAAGCTGCCTTACACTAAAACCTAACATTACAAAAAATAAAAAACCTACCATTACAAAAAATAACAAACTAAATTATCCAAAACAATAACAATTATTCCTATTCTAATACCCTTTCAAAAAAAAATAAAAAAAAAACAGCCAAAAATAAAAAACCCTAATCTATAATGAACTACCAAGGGTCCTTAAAAGGGCATTTTTTGGGCCCTTAAATGGGCCTTTTGTAGGGCATTGCCCTAAAGATAACAGCTCTTTTCCTACAAAAGAAAAACAAACAGCCCCTAACACAGAGCTTTCCAAACTTTTCATGTTGGCGACACACTTCTCAGACCTACATCATTTCATGACACAGTAATTCAGTTGTACTGGCAAACAGGAGGTTAAACTAACTTGCTTTAAGAGATACGGACACATACAGAAATGATATAATAACAAAATGTATTTACAAGTAACAGTATGTATGTGCAAGAATTAAAAAAAAGTTTAACACCACCAATTGCTACTTACTATTTTAATGGGATGCATGAGGTTGATGGGATGAACACAATTTCTGAATATTTGGTGGAATATTAGATAAAGACACTTGCATTTCATCATGAAACACTTTTAAGCTTCCCCTTCCTATCCATATATCAAGAGCAGGAGCAGCAATGCACTACTGGGAGCTAGCTGCAAAAAACAACCCTTTGACTTCTGACTTCAGCTCAGCATTTAAGTTGCCGCCCTCAGAGCTCTGTGAGTCCGGCTGACTACTGCCCACGCTGCAAACACCCTGCTGTCCCACTCACTGACTACACGTGCAGTCACGAGCCGATTAAGGAGACTACACGTGCAGTCAGGAGCCAATGTGCCGCCAATCGGAATAGTTTCAGTTCCCACTGAGCTGCACCCATAGTTTAAGATGATCTGTGACCCCCTAGGTATCAATCACGTGTCAACCATGTGATATGCATAGCAGGCAGGAGGAAAGTCAGAAACAAAAAAAAAAAATGTAAAAATTAAATTTAAAGAAATTTGTGGACACACCTACACACTGCTGCCGACACACTAGTGTGTCCCGACACACAGTTTGGAAAGCACTGCCCTAACAGTATACAAACCTAATCCCCCCAAACCCACAAAATAAAAATATAGTAAAATCTAATCTACCCATTGCCCTGAAAAGGGCATTTGTATGGGCCTTGCCCTTAAAAGGGCATTCAGCTTTTTTGCTGCCCATTAAAAATAAAAAATGGCTATTCTAAAAAGAAAACCCACCCCAAAACGAAAAAAAAAAAACATTACACAAAATAACAAACGAATTATCCAAAATAATAACAACTATTCCTATTCTAATACCCATTTTTTTTTTAAAAAACACCCCAAAATAAAAGAAACCTAATCTATAATAAATTACCGATAGCCCTTAAAAGGGCCTTTTGTAGGGCATTGCCCTAAAGAAATCAGCTCTTTTTCGAAACAAAAATACAAAGACCCACTAACATTACAAACACCAACCCCCCCAAATGCACAAAATAAAAAAACTATCTAAAAAAAACTAATCTACCCATTGCCCTGAAAAGGGCATTTGTATTGGCATTGCCCTTAAAAAGGCATTTAGCTATTTTTCTTGCCCTTAAAAGGGCATTTAGCTCTTTTAAGAAATGCCCAACTCCTAATTTAAAAAAAAAAAAACACCCAAAAAACATTAAAAAACCTGGGCGGAGTTTGCCGCGATAAAGAGCGGTCGCACTTCTAGTAAGCTCCGTGGACTCTATATTATACTTATCAGAGTATTTTTCCCCACTATTTCTGGCCATCATACTCCTAAATCAACCATCCCTATCCCGGTAGTGGGGAGGAAGAAAAGAAGAGAAAATTGGCTCCACGAGCATGGAGGGAACTTTCTACTGCCGTCCGACATATTCTCCCCAGTAGTGACAGGAAGCAACTTCCGGTGTCTTTGCGAGCCCGGTTTGGCGCCATTCCACAAACCTAACTTTCCCTGCCTGTTCGCACTGTCAGTCCGCTGATCTACAACACGCTACATACTGGGCACACACCAGAGGCTGGGCACACACCGGAGTTGGAGATGGCACGATCCCAGGTATCTAGGCCGAGACAGGAGAGGTACTGTGATAGCCGGGTGAGAGGATCTGGATGCGGTGAGAATAAGCTGACAGCGGTTTACCCGCGGACTGACCCACATACCGCTTCATCCTCTACACGTCAAACAGTGAAACAATCTCAGCCCTCCAGCTCTCTGCCGTCCTCTTTTCACCGGCTTTTGGCCGATCACCTCCACACTGAACTAAGCACTGTGACCTAACCAATCGGAGGATCAGCAGGAGGCCCAACTGTGATCGGCCGTAGGAGGTAAGCCAGCACGCCTCCTAGACATTCACCTTTGCATTATTGTAATGTCGTCAGATAGCCCTTCACGGCCCCTAAGTCACGCTATTATCTCCCCTTGGAGCACACTGTGCCCAGTGTAAACTTGTCTGGATTACAACAAGACGCTCCTATATCCCTCAGCCACACGTGTATGCAATTTGGGACCATAGCTCTCTAGGTCAGAGTTTGCCATTTATGCCTCCATCTTATAAGCCCATGACCACACAGAGCACTTTGTTATCCGGATAATATATAGCCTGTTTACACTGATATGGGACTCTGATGGGGACACTTACACCTAGATTACGAGTTTTGCGTTAGAGGCTGTGCGGTGCTAACGAGCAATTTTCCCTTACCACTCACTTACCTACAAAAGAAGCTTTCATGATTCAAATAGGGCATGTAATTTTAATCAACTTTCCAATTTACTTTTATCACCAATTTTGCTTTGTTCTTTGGTATTCTTAGTTGAAAGCTAAACCTAGGATGTTCATATGCTAATTTCTTAGATCTTGAAGGCCACCTCTAATCTAAATGCATTTTGACACTTTTTCACCACTAGAGGGCATTAGTTCATGGGTTTCATAAAGATAACATTGAGCTCACGCACGTGAATTTACAGTGGAGTGAGCACTGATTGGCTAAAATGCAAGTCTGTCAAAATAACTGAAATAAGGGGACAGTCTGCAGAGGCTTAGATACAAGGTTATTACAGAGGTAAAACATGTATTATTATAACTGTGTTGGTTATGCAAAATCGGGGAATGGGTAATTAACACTTTCTTGCAAGCACAAAGCTAGATTAAAAGCAAAATGGAAGTGTTAGTCAAAGAAATTGGCCAAATGGCTATACCCTATGGACCACATGAAGGTCTCTTCCTCCCTGGGCCCCTAACCTACAGCCACACAATGCATGCCTTCAACCAAATAAAATGAGATACAAACAAGGGTGACACAGGCCCTTTGTAATTTCTCTAAACACATACAAAACATGGAAATGGACTGCACTCTCAAACCGGACTATGTACACATCCCATGACCCTGCAAAACTCACAGCCCTGGGTGTGCACCAGCACTCAAAGGCACCTGTACAGCTTTCAAATACTCAAGCAGTTAACCCCAAACAAGCCTGGGTACAAAGCACATAGGGAAAATGACAAAACAAAATAATTAAAATAACACAAAGAAAGTCTGGCACTCTCTTGTAAGCACACAGCTAGATTAAAAACAAAAATGGAATAGTCAGTCATAGCAATTGGCCAAATGGTGATAGGCCCAGGACCACATCTAGGTTGCTAAACTACAGGCACACAATGCATACCTTCAACCAGACACACTGACATACAAACAAGGGTGACACAGGCCCTTTATAATTTCCCTAGACACATATAAAACATGGAAATGGACTGCACGCTCTTGGGAAGGGGGGCTGCTTTGGCTAAAAAAATGCCTGGGCCTGTTTTTTGTCCCAGTCCGGCCCTGATTATAATGAAAGTACAGTATATATTTAGATTAATTTCATATTTGTCTATTTTAAAATGATTCATGCGCCTTCCTACTATCGCATTTAATAACAATATAGTCATTTTTTATTTCTTTTTTTAATTCTTTGAAAAGAGTTGTCAGCAGTTACTACCATATATTGTTTAATTGTATAAAACTAGTCCTTTCAAATTTATTTATAGAAATGGAACCAAAGAAGAAAAAGTGTACCTTTAGTGAGCAACTACAAAAATATTTTTTTTACATCACAGAGACCAACGTCTCAGACTCTGATGCGAGGTGCAACACATATGCATCTAGTTTCCCCATCAGCCATGGTAGACATGGTGCCATTAAAACTCACTTAAAGTGATGGTAAACTCTACGTAACAGAAATATATCATTCTCATTTGTTTGTTAACCTTATAATGAACTCAATACGTTCTGATGCAAGCCCCCTCCTGCCCCCTGTGGTCACATAATTTTGCTTTCTGTGCATCTAGGGTTGCCAGCTGTGCACTATAAAAATACCGTACAACCTATAGGTGACTGGACACGGGTTGTAGCTGGGTTCACACAATGACCCCACAAAAGCTCAACCTTAGGCCCCACCCTTGATCCCCCCACATATATTTTTCACAACTAAGCAGTCATTTTATCCCCTTAGTTGCCAGTAACACATGTACGTAGTAGTGATGTGATCCCTTTGGCTACCAGAAGTAAACACCCATCAATGATTGAACACCCCCATCGTTGCCAGTAACACATAATAGAAAATGCACAGTGTAACTTCTTTTTGAGCCATATTTCTAATGCATAAAGGCCTAGAAGGCCCTTTTCATTTAGCTGACAGGGGTCTTTAAGTGTCCAGTATTTTTGTACAGATTGTACTGAACAGCCTGCTAAAATACTGGACACCCTATTTGTATGGTTCAGATCAGCTATAATTAATATAAAATTGATACAGACATAAATGCTTCTAAATGTGGGGAATCTACTATTAAGTAATGACAGACCTAGCACCTGTAGTTTCTTAGCTACACTGCACAATTACATATGCTAATTAGTATGGCTGGTAACCCCAGAGGTGATCACATGACATGATCCTGAGTATCAGCCATAGCTCTGTAGATATTACCAGACCAAAGCAGTTCATGACATTTTAATTTATTCCCAACATAGCACTGGAAACTCAGGATTTATAATGGGAGTTTTGTTTGAACTTAAATGGACAGTAAAAACATTGTAATTAGGAGACATTTTTGTTACTGTCCTATAGAATAACATATCAGCCAAGTGTAAACATTTGTTTATCAAAATAAAATCCTGTTTACTGCAATTGGTTTTCAATAGAAAAACTGCACCCAATACTCACCTTATTTGGAGGAGCCAAATAAGTTTGAGTCGGCAGACAACAAGGCTAATCATTGCCATTAAGTTAGTATAAAGTGATTTTTTTGCAGTTGTTATCTATTAAAGCCAATTTGGAAAATATTTGTTGCAGAGTTAGCTCTGAAAAGTCAGCAGCAGGATGCAGTTTCAACTCAATGTACAATTTTCAGAGCTAATTACATGAAAAGGGGCAAAATAAATAATGAGTATATACCGAAGTTGTTTTATTATGCATAATTAAATATCTTATGTTAAAGCTACACTAATAACAGGCTAAACTGACAGTCATGGTATAATGTGATGCCTGGTTGTCATGGTAACAGTGTTATGGGAGTGGCTTATGTGATGCAGCAGTTATGTCACAAAACCAACTGACAACACAAAGCCACCACCCTCATAACTGCTGCTCACTTTACTAGAGTTGCCAGACTGATCCTGCTGAGCTTCAGTTTTGACTGGGCTAAACTACAACAACTACAGCTCTGTATATCTGCTGGTGAGAAGAACATTGACTACCTCCAACACAATGCAAATGGCATCCGGTGGGAGCTGCAGGTATGAACACCAATTACTACAGGTAGTGTTACCATGATCACCCCAACTCAGTAACTGAATAATACTAAATCACATTTATATACATTGTAAAATAATACTGATAAATGACAGAAGTAATCCCTTAAACTTTGTAGCTTCCTATGGGCACTAGTACTCTGAGAAAAAACATAGCATACAAACCTTGCATAATAATAATCAATATTATCTTCACACCTTTATTTAAAAATAAATATAATTTATTAAATATAATAAATATAATATTTATAAATATATATTTTTTTAAACATATTATAGCATTATAAGTATTATAGCTAAAACTGTAGGGCACACCAATGCGTTTCTGTGCTTCCTCTACATATCTTTATAAGACTTGCAGCTGGCAGTAAAGGCTTTAAACCAGCTTTAAGGATAGTAAGAATTACTGCATCATTAGTCTGCAAATGCTCTTAAGCAAGGACTTCTAGTAAAGGCCTAGAATATAAACCCCACGGCAGGGGTCTGCAATTTATACGCTGCAAACTCACTGGTGCTGGGACCCTCATTAAACACTGTAATGTAAGGTGCCGCATGTGATGCACTGTTTTTTCTGCTTGACCCGGATGAAGAAAAAGGCAACTGGGGATCTGAAATAAATTCAGATCAGACTGATGCGCATCTGGCCAGCAGTATTCACGCTGATGGCAGATGTCCTCACGCTGCAAACCAACTGGTGCTGGGACCCTCATTAAACACTGTACTGTAAGGTGCAGAATCTGATGCTGCTGTTTTTTCTGCTTGACCCGGATGAAGAAAAGGCATCTGGAGATCTGAAATAAATTCAGATCAGACTGATGCGCATCTGGCCAGCAGTATTCACGCTGATGGCAGATGTCCTCATGCTGCAAACTCACTGGTGCTGGGAACCTCATGAAACACTGTACTGTAAGGTGCAGCATCTGATGCAGCTGTTTGTTCTGCTTGACCCGGATGAAGAAAAGACAACTGGAAATCTGAAATAAATTCAGATCAGACTGATGCGCATCTGGCCAGCAGTATACGCGCAGATGGCAGATTTCCTTCAAGGATTTTTATATTACTAAACTGTAAGTATCTAAGGTAAGATTTTCTGAGATTAACAAGTGTGTTAGCTCTTTGAGCAAGACATCCCATTACCACATTAGATTGTAAATACAGATCCTGCTCCAAGAGCCTACAGACATGTGCAGTGAGGTCAGATACTTTCTCACATTTCTGTCACGCTTTTTCTTTACTTTCCCATTTCATATAAAGCTTTAGCTTTAATTTGGTTCTGTATGTTTAAAGCTTTCTGTACTTTTCAAGGCTTATTGATATACAATATACAAATCCTCTCTGTGACACTAGAACTTGAGTCATAACACCAACAATAAAGCATAATTACACTTACACTGCTATAACTTTAATAAACTGATATTAAATCCAATTTACTTAAATCCATTCTTACTGCACATATCTGTCTAATGTAATAATGTTAAGGATCTTGGTGAAGAGAATACGATATGATTAATATGTTTGCACTTATATCCTCAATGCAATGCCTTGACGTAGGGACACCAATAAGCACCTTGCAGCTGGTTTACAATTTTATCTGAGAACTGCAGCAACCTGGAACAAGGACTACTATATCTGTGAAACTAAACTTGAATGTCTACAGTCACTGTGGGACAAGTACTACTGTTGGATTTTTGAAGCAGAGAGTCCTAGTGAAGCACAAGATTTGATAGGTCATGGGATGGTCATGTATTTTATACTTTAGATTAGAAATTGAAAAAAAAAACTGCATTATAAGGTACAGTGTGTCATGCACCTATGTTCTTGCATTGGATGAAAAATCCTTACAAGATGTGCATAGACTGATTCATATCTGGCAAGCAGTATAACGAAGTCTGGAATACTCTATGGCAGTGGCAGGAAGATTTAAGATTTCAGAGGGACTAGTGTTATGTCACATGCTGATGCAGTCTTACATCAGGGATTTCTTTTATTTCTCTACACTGTAAGGACCCAGAGGTAAGTTCACCTTAAATACAAGAATGTAAGCTCTTTGAGCAAAGCACTGAAACACTAGATTGTAAGCTCCGTGGAACAGGGTCTGCACTTACACCCATGGAAATCCTTTAGAGCAGGGACTCCCATTGTACCAAGTAAATGTATTGTTGTTAATAGAGTGAGATAAACCCTCCATTTAATTAGTTCAGCAAGGAATAAATATACAATGCATAGAATATACAAATTATCCCACAGAGTATTACTAATTCAAAATGCATTTTAATATGGCACCCCTTATGCTCCTGTCAGTTTAAACCAGTAGTATAGCAAACTGTGAAATACATGAGGCTTAAATAACACAGCATCAACCATAGACAGCCTGTTTCGCTACTTTGGGACTCTTTCTCACTCAAGTCATTATGGTTGATGCTGATGTCCTCGAGCATTCCACCCTTTGCTACAGGGCTGCCCATTATATTGAAATGGATTTTGAATTTTAAGAATTGCAATTTTGCACAGATAAGTACATTTATTTTTTGCTAGGATTAATACAATGGAGGAATGAGCCCCAAATGGGCCTAACAGGCTGTCTATGGTTGGTGCTGCTGTTCTGCTCAAGCATTAATTTCACGCTTTGTAAGTGTGGTTACGAAAATTAATGTAATCATCAGCAAAACTGGCATATAGCTGTAAACCTAAAATCAATGCTTGAGTCCAATAACATAGCACCTACATCATACTGAAGAGCCCCAACGAGGGCGAAACAACCTGCCTATAGTGAAAAAACACTTTGTAGTATTACAATATATTATTCCCCTGCAAGACACCACTCTTTTTGTACTGGGTTTGTATATAAGCAGAACTATTACAGAATAATAAGGCTTACATATATCATAAGATTCAAAATTTTGCCTGATTTCCAAGTGCCCTTGACATAGTAAAAGTGTTCCTACCTATAACTATTAAATGGTCAGATGTTCTGCACATATCTGCAATAAATATGTTTGTATATTTAAATATGAGGACACAAAGAATATCTCTTAATGATAGCAGCAACTGGATCACCCGAATCACCCAGCAGCAACTGGATCACCCTGGATCACCCGAAAACCTCTAGCAGTTATGTCCATGCTTTATTCAGTGCAGGCCTCCATTTACCAAGTTGCCTACAAGCTCATCATACTGTAACACACCTAGTAAAGAAGGCTTATTTACAGTATACTGAGAACTTGAAAAACAGCCCTATTAAAACTTAGAAATCAGCATTTTAGATATTTTAAATTGCTCTTTTATCTGGTGTCAGATCAAAGAAATTGCCAAAGAAAGAGGATAACTACATTATTTGTTTAAAAACTGAATAATAAAGTATGCATTTTTGCACATGTCTAGTAAATTCTTTGCCTTGATAAAAAAAATATAATGTTCTAATTCTTGAGAGCATTTATTTTTAAATGTTTGCAGTACACTACAGGTTAAATTGTATGGGACCTACTAAAGGGATATAAAACCCATTTTTGTTCTTTCCGGATTCAGATAGAATATTACAGGCAATTTTAAATGATTTTCCAATTTACTCCTATTATCAAATGTGCTTAATTCCCTTGATATACATTGCTGAATTTACAAAACACATCAACATTTAAAAGTACAGTTACACTCATAATAACACTATCTGATACAAAAATATTAAATAAAAATATTGCATTAAAAAGTTATAAGGGCTCAAAGATATGAGGTCTCAGGTGTTATATAAAAAAAAAGACTGCAAAGGGCTTTAACATAGAGATACTGTACATTCATACACATGCCTAAATATGTATATGTATGTATATGTGTTTGTGTACATATGTATTTATATTTTGTATATACGTATTTACAGAATATAAACACTTAAATACATATGCATACATATATAGACATACAGTATATATAAGTGCATTGGAGCCCTTTGCAGTTAAGTAGATGAAAACATGAAAAACATATTTATGCAATATTCATGAGTGTTTAACTATGTATTTACTATATAAATTTCACATTGCAATGTTTTTGCACAATGGGGAATATGTTCTATGTATTTTTAAATAGATAAACCTATATATCTATATATATCTAGACCTATATATAATCAAGTTTATATATATATATATATATATATATATATACACACACACAGAGAAGTGCACTCACAGGAATGAACAACTGGCTCAATACCATTGTTAGCCTGTTCTATGGCGATTTACCACCTGGGTGCAACTTTTTAGCCCAGTAATGCTTTTCACAGAGTGGAACTTTCCTGTAGTATATTAGTCTGATCCGCCAATTAAGGTCAGTCCAGCGCCGAAATACCATGCAATTCTTCTCTGAACAAGGAACACAGCAACCCCAGACGATCGTTTCGGCCTTCATTGGGCCTTGTCAGTGAGGTGTAGCGATATTCCTCTAAGCACACTGAGCAAGGAGTCCACGTCTGGTTTCCCCTTTTTCACATAGGGAGACTAAATACACACAGAGAGAAGTGCACTCACAGGAACGAACAACTGGCTCAATACCATTGTTAGCCTGTTCTATGGCGATTTACCACCTGGGTGCAACTTTTTAGCCCAGTAATGCTTTTCACAGAGTGGAACTTTCCTGTAGTATATCAGTCTCATCCCGCCTATTACGGTCAGTCCAGCGCCGAAATACCAGGCAATTCCTCTCTGAACAAGGAACACAGCAACCCCAGACGATCGTTTCGGCCTTCATTGGGCCTCGTCAGTGAGGTGTAGCGATATTCCTCTAAGCACACTGAGCAAGGAGTCCACATCTGGTTTCCCCTTTTTCCCATAGGGAGACTAAATACACACCGAGAGAAGTGCACTCACAGGAACGAACAGCTGGCTCAATACCATTGTTAGCCTGTTCTATGGCGATTTACCAACTGGGTGCAACTTTTTAGCCCAGTAATGCTTTTCACAGAGTGGAACTTTCCTGTAGTATATCAGTCTGATCCCGCCTATTAAGGTCAGTCTAGCGCCGAAATACCAGGCAATTCCTCTCTGAGCAAGGAACATAGCAACCCCAGACGATCGTTTCGACCTTCATTGAGCCTCGTCAGTGAGGTGTCTATATATATATATATATATATATATATATGTATATGTATGTATAAATATATATTTGTGCAAATATTCATCAGATATACATTTAAATGTCAGTTTATGAAAGATGCAATATTATCTTCTTATGCTATGCTTTTAAATAACCGCCATTGTGTTTGTGTGACTTGTGGGTGCTAGTTATTTTTCAGCTACATTGAAGTCTATAGGGGGAATGCGATTTTGTATTCGCAACTTCTCAAAGTCTATTTTTTACTGTGCCGTTATGAACATGAAAGAGCAAACTATTTACTTTCAACTCGTAATATGAGCCTGAAACTCTAAGCAGTCATGTTATCCCCTTGGTTGCCAGTAACACATGTACAGATCAGTGATGTAACCCCCTTGTATGCTAGAGGTAACCAACCCAGCAATGATTGACCACACTCATGGTTGCCTGTAACACATATAATAGAAAATACAGTGTAACTTCTTTTTGAGCCATATTTCTGATGCATAAAGACCTAGAAGGTCCTTTACATTTAGCTGACAGGGGTCTTTAAAAATACTGAACATTTAAGTGTCCAGTATTTTTGTACAGATTTTACTGGACAGCCTGTTAAAATACTGGACTGTCCGGTTGAATACTGGACACTTGGCAACCCTATGTGCATCATCCAATCAGTAAGCACGTTGTTCGACAGGCTTACTTCTATGCCATTGCTATATGGATGTGCAATTTAGCGCACTGCTTTCAGCATGCTCCTCCAATCAGAGCGGTTAAAATTGGCCCTGATTTTGCACGTGCTTGGGAGTATTGTGCATGCCTGGGGTATTGTGGAGTATTGCACATTGAATCTTGTTAAAGTGAAGGTCCATTTTGATGAATTAGTGCCCAGTTTTTAATAAACCTATTAAAAACGAGGGTACTTTAATTCATCAATATTGACATTTCACTGTTTTCTTCAAAAACAAATGGCTAGATTACGAGTTTTGCGTTATGAGGGGTGAGGTATTAACTTGCACGTTATTGTCACCGCTCACTTTCCTACAGTGCTGGTATTACAGGTTTTTACAAACTCGGCGTTAAAAGGCAAGAAGTGAGCGTAGAGCAAAATTGTGCTCCATACCGCACTCCAGTACCAGTGCTGCTTAAGTCAGCGGTGAGCTGGTTGTACGTGCTCGTGCACGATTTCCCCATAGACATCAATGGGGAGAGCCGGCTGAGAAAAAGTCTAACACCTGCTAAACCGCTAAACCGCCGTACTCCCGCATCGCAAACACTAGTTAAATATTATTAACCCCTAATCTGCCGCCCCTAACATCGCTGCCACCTACCTACATTTATTAACCCCTAATCTGCCGCCCCCAACGTCGGCGCCACTATACTAAAGTTATTAACCCCTAAACCTAAGTCTAACCCTAACACCCCCTAACTTAAATATAATTTAAAAAAATCTAAATACAAGTTACTATCATTACCTAAATAAT
This sequence comes from Bombina bombina, assembly GCF_027579735.1. Lineage (NCBI taxonomy): Eukaryota > Metazoa > Chordata > Amphibia > Anura > Bombinatoridae > Bombina > Bombina bombina. The sequence continues at coordinate 790,939,674 of NC_069500.1, forward strand.
TCCTATTTAAAACTAAATACTTACCTATAAAACAAACCCTAAGATAGCTACAATATAACTAATAGTTAGATTTATCTAGCTTAGGTTTTATTTTTATTTTACAGGTAAGCTTGCATTTATTTTAACTAGGTAGAATAGTTACTAAATAGTTATTAACTATTTAATAACTACCAAGCTAAAATAAATACAAATTTACCTGTAAAATAAAACCTAACCTAAGTTACACTAACACCTAACACTACAATTAAATAAATTCCCTAAACTAAATACAATTAACTAAATTAAATAAAATTAGCTAAATTACAAACAAACAAAAAACACACTAAATTACAGAAAATAAAAAACAAATTACAAGATCTTTAACCTAATTACACCTAATCTAATAGCCCTATCAAAATAAAAAAGCCCACCCAAAATAAAAAAACCCTAGCCTAAACTAAACTACCAATAGCCCTTAAAAGGGCCTTTTGCGGGGCATTGCCCCAAAGAAATCAGCTCTTTTACCTGTAAAAAAAAATAAAAACAATCCCCCCAACAGTAAAACCCACCACCCACACAACCAACCCCCCAAATAAAACCCTAACTAGAAAAACCTAAGCTCCCCATTGCCCTTAAAAGGGCATTTAGCTCTATTGCGGTCCAAAGCCCTAACCTAAAAAAAAAAAAACACCCAATACACCCTTAAAACATCATAACACTAACCCCCGAAGATCCACTTACCGGGATAAGTCTTCATCCAAGCGGCAAGATGTCCTCAACAAAGCCGGCAGAAGTGGTCCTCCAGATGTGCAGAAGTGGTCCTCCAGACGGGCAGAAGTCTTCACCCAGACGGCATCATCTATCTTCATCCTTCCGACGCAGAGCGGCTCCATCTTCAAGACATCCGACGCGGAGCATCCTCTTCCAACGACGTCTTCTTGATGAATGAAGGTTCCTTTAAATTACGTCATCCAAGATGGCGTCCCTTGAATTCCGATTGGCTGATAGATTTCTATCAGCCAATCGGAATTAAAGGTGAAAAAATCCTATTGGCTGATGCAATCAGCCAATAGGATTGAACTTCAATCCTATTGGCTGATCCAATCAGCCAATAGGATTGAGCTTGCATTCTATTGGCTGTTCCAATCAGCCAATAGAATGCAAGCTCAATCCTATTGGCTGATTTCTTTAGGGCAATGCCCGCAAAAGTCCCTTTTAAGTGCTATTGGTAGTTTAGTTTAAATAAATAAATTTAATATAGTGGCGGTGACGTTGATGGCGGCAGATTAGGGGTTAATAAATGTAGATTGGTGGCGACGATGTTAGGGACAGCAGATTAGGGGTTAATAATATTTAACTAGTGTTTGCGATGCGGGAGTGCGGCGATTTAGGGGTTAATATGTTTATTCTAGTGGTGGCGATGTCCGGAGCGGCAGATTAGGTGTTAATAATTTAATTTTAGTGTTTGCGATGCGGGAGGGCCTTGGTTTAGGGGTTACTAGGTAGTTTATGCGTGTTAGTGTACTTTTTAGCACTTTAGTTATGGGTTTTATGCTACAGCTTTGTAATGTAAAACTCAAAACTACTGACTTTAAAATGTGGTACGAATCTTGACGGAGTAGGGTGTACCGCTCACTTTTTGGCCTCCCAGGACAAGCTCGTAATACCTGCGCTATGGAAGTCCCATAGAAAATAGACTATACGCAATTTGCGTAAGTTGATTTGCATAAAGGCCAAAAAAGTGTGCGGTGCCCATAAATCTGCAAGACTCGTAATAGCAGCGGTAGTAAAAAAGCAGCGTTATAAGGCTTAACGCTGCTTTTTTACTCATAACGCAAGACTCGTAATCTAGCCGTTACCTTTTAATTCTGGCAGCCACTCCAGCACTTCCTCCGCCCGTCACAAGCAGTCTTCTCGGGTCCAAAATGACGAATCCGGCTTCCTCCAATCACAGTGTTGCATCAGGCCAAGATTCCCCCGGGGGGGAAGCTGTGATTGGAGGAAGCCTGATTCGTCATTTCTGACGTCTGCGGAGGCTTCCAACAGCCGGGGGAATCGCTGGAGCTGCTGCAAGGATTAAAAGGTAAGCTTTGGAAGTAAACAGTGAAATGTCAATTTTGATGAATTATAAAGTGCCCTTGTTTTTAATAGGTTTATTAAAAACCGGGCACTAATTCATCAAAATGGACCTTCACTTTAACTTGGTATATGACAGAGCCTTGAGCATGCGGTATTTCATATCCGTGTCAGAGGCTCTGACGTGTAGAGCGGGTAGGACCGCAATGCACGTCACATTGGTTGTAGAAGTAAAGTTATGGGGCAGAGCTAAGAGGCATTAAACCATGATTATAAATGGCACTAAATAAAAGCAAAGTAATTACAAAAAAAATTAATTTTTTTGGCGGTTTACATATTTGAAGTATTAAGATTGGAAATCTAATATTATACAACATGGGTATTTACCATCACTTTAAGCAGTGCTAAACACAAAAGAGCAATTTCTGCAAAAACATCTACCTTGTCATTAAAGGGACACTGTACCCAAATTTTTTCTTTCATGATTCAGATAGAGCATGACATTTTAAGCAACTTATTATCAAATTTTCTTCATTCTCTTGGTATCTTTATTTTAAATGCAAGAATGTAAGTTTAGATGCCGGCCCATTTTTGGTGAACAACCTGGGTTGTCCTTGCTGATTGGTGGATAAATTCATCCACCAATAAAAAAGTGCTGTCCAGAGTTCTGAACCCCAAAAAAAGCTTAGATGCTTTCTTTTTCAAATAAAGATAGCAAGAAAACGAAGAAAAATTGATAATAGGAGTAAATTAGAAAGTTGCTTAAAATTGCATGCTCTATCCGAATCACGAAAGAAAAAATTTGGGTTCAGTGTCCCTTTAACAACTTAAAGTGTCAGTAAACTTTAAAAATAATGTTATATAATTCTGCACATAGTGCAGAATTATATAACATTATATTAGCCAAACATTATAAAACATAATGTACCCTATTAATTTAAAAAAAAAAAAACGCTGTTTTAGTACAGACCCGCTCTCTGTACTCTGCTGAGCGGGTCTGTTATATTTACTCAGCGCATCGGGCCAGCTGTATAGTCACAGCCCGGCCCGACCGCGCCATAAGACTAAGTGCAGCTCGCTCCTGCTCTGTCCAATCGGAATTAAGGTAGGAATATTCTGATTGGCTGATGGAATCAGCCAATCAGAATCAAGTTCAATCCGATTGGCTGATCCAATCAGCCAATCAGATAGAGCTCGCATTCTATTGGCTGATCGGAACAGCCAATAGAATGCGAGCTCAATCTGATTGGCTGATTCCATCAGCCAATCAGAATATTCCTACCTTAATTCCGATTGGCTGATAGAATCCTATCAGCCAATCGGAATTCGAGGGACGCCATCTTGGATGACGTCCCTTAAAGGAACCGTCATTCGTCGGGAGACGCCGGAAGAAGAGGATGGATCCGCGTCGGCTGCTTCAACATGGACCCGCACCGGATGGAAGAAGATCAAAGATGCCGCTTGGATGAAGATGTTTGCCGGTCCGCATGTCCTCTTCTTGCCGGATAGGAGGAAGACTGGACCTCTTCAGCACCGGATGCCAGGACGGATCGGTGATACCTGTTGAGGTGAAGACAAGGTAGGAAGATCTTCAGGGGCTTAGTGTTAGGTTTATTTAAGGGGGGTTTGGGTTAGATTAGGGGTATGTGGGTGGTGGGTTGTAATGTTGGGGGGGGGGTATTGTATGTTTTTTTTTACAGGCAAAAGAGCTGATTTTCTTGGGGCATGCCCCGCAAAGGGCCCTGTTCAGGGCTGGTAAGGTAAAAGAGCTTTTAAATTTATTAATTTAGAATAGGGTAGGGAATTTTTTTATTTTGGGGGTCTTTGTTATTTTATTAGGGGGCTTAGAGTAGGTGTAATTAGTTTAAAATTGTTGTAATATTTTTCTTATGTTTGTAAATATTTTTTTATTTTTTGTAACTTAGTTCTTTTTTATTTTTTGTACTTTATTTAGTTTATGTAATTGTAGTTATTTGTAGAAATTGTATTTAATTTATTTATTGATAGTGTAGTGTTAGGTTTTATTGTAGGTAATTGTAGGTATTTTATTTAATTAATTTATTGATAGGGTAGTGTTAGGTTTAATTATAACTTAGGTTAGGACTTATTTTACAGGTAATTTTGTTATTATTTTAACTAGGTAACTATTAAATAGTTCTTAACTATTTAATAGCTATTGTACCTGGTTAAAATAATTTCAAAGTTGCCTGTAAAATAAATATTAATCCTAAAATAGCTATAATATAATTATAATTTAAATTGTAGCTATATTAGGATTTATTTTACAGGTAAGTATTTAGCTTTAAATAGGAATAATTTATTTAATAAGAGTTAATTTATTTCGTTAGATGTAAATTATATTTAACTTAGGGGGGTGTTAGTGTTAGGGTTAGACTTAGCTTTAGGGGTTAATCCATTTATTATAGTAGCGATGAGCTCCGGTCGTCAGATTAGGGGTTAATAATTGAAGTTAGGTGTCGGCGATGTTAGGGAGGGCAGATTAGGGGTTAATACTATTTATGATAGGGTTAGTGAGGCGGATTAGGGGTTAATAACTTTATTATAGTAGCGCTCAGGTCCGCTCGGCAGATTAGGGGTTAATAAGTGTAGGCAGGTGTCGGCGACGTTGAGGGGGGCAGATTAGGGGTTAATAAATATAATATAGGGGTCGGCGGTGTTAGGGGCAGCAGATTAGGGGTACATAAGGATAACGTAGGTGGCGGCGCTTTGCGGTCGGCAGATTAGGGGTTAATTATTTTAAGTAGCTGGCGGCGACGTTGTGGGGGGCAGGTTAGGGGTTAATAAATATAATACATGGGTCGGCGGTGTTAGGGGCAGCAGATTAGGGGTACATAGGGATAATGTAAGTTGCAGCGGTTTACGGAGCGGAAGATTAGGGGTTAATAATATAATGCAGGGGTCAGCGATAGCGGGGGCGGCAGATTAGGGGTTAATAAGTGTAAGGGTAGGGGTGTTTAGACTCGGGGTACATGTTAGAGTGTTAGGTGCAGACGTAGGAAGTGTTTCCCCATAGGAAACAATGGGGCTGCGTTAGGAGCTGAACGCTGCTTTTTTGCAGGTGTTAGGTTTTTTTTCAGCTCAAACAGCCCCATTGTTTCCTATGGGAGAATCGTGCACAAGCACGTTTTTGAAGCTGGCCGCGTCCGTAAGCAACTCTGGTATCGAGAGTTGCATTTGCGGTAAAAATGCTCTACGCTCCTTTTTTGGAGCCTAACGCAGCATTTTTTTGGACTCTCGATACCAGAGTTAATTTTATGGTGCGGCCAGAAAAAAGCCTGCGTAGCGTTAACAGCCCATCTACCGCCAAACTCCAAATCTAGGCCATAGCTTGGTATGGACACTCTGAAGGCAATGTTAGTGATCAAAATCAAATATGAAAATATGACTTTTTTTAAGATGTTTCAGACAAGAAAGACCTCCTTACAAAAATACAACAGCTCCTCTTTATCCTAATTTTAAAGTAAGGATAAAAGTTGTATTTTAGTAATCATTTTTACTACTGATTTTCATTGTAGGTAAACTGTCCCTTTAATGGGGAAAAATGACAATTAAAGGGACAGTAAACCTTAAAAATAATGTTGTATAATCCTGCACATAGTGCAGAATTATATAACATTATTTAGGTGCTATAGCCATAAAAGCCTTTTTTACAGTTTAATTTGCTAAAATACGGCGCTTTTACAGACCCGCTCTCTGCTCTCTGCTGAGCGGGTCTGTAATGTTCAGTCAGCGCATCGGGCCAGCTGTATAGTCACAGCCCGGCCCGACCGCGCCATAAGACTAAGTGCAGCTCGCTCCTGTGACAGGAGCGAGCTGCACTTAGTGCTATGGTGCGGTCGGGCCGGGCTGTGAATATACAGCTGGCCCGATGCGCTGACTGAATATTACAGACTCGCTCAGCAGAGAGCAGAGAGTGGGTCTGTAAAAGCGCCGTATTTTAGCAAATTAAACTGTAAAAAAGGCTTTTATGGCTATAGCACCTAAATAATGTTATATAATTCTGCACTATGTGCAGAATTATATAACATTATTTTTAAGGTTTACTGTCCCTTTAACTATCTGGCAGTCTGATGGACGAATCTTGGTGTGGTAGATGCCAGGAGAACACTACCTACTGGAGTACATAGTGCCTACTGTAAAGTTTGGTGGAGGAAGGATAATGATCTAGAGTTGTTTTTCAGAGTTTGGGCTAGATCCCTTAGTTCCAGTTAAAGGACATTTTAATGATAAAGGATACAAAAACATTTTAGACACAATTGGGTGTTTCCAACTTTGTGGCAATCACTTGGTGAAGGGACTTTCCTATTTCAGCATGACTGTGCCCCTGTGTACAAAGTGAGGTCCATAAAAACATGGTTTGACAAGTTTGGTGTGAAGAAAAACTCAAGTGGCCTTTGGGATGAATTGGAACACTGATTGTAAGTCCGATCTTCTTGTGTAGCATCAGTGTCTGACCTCACAAATGTTCTTTGGGCTGAATGGCTACAAATTCCCACAAAACACAATCCAAAATCTTCTGGGAAGCCTTCCCAATAGAGTAGCAGCTGTTATAGCCAAAATGGGGGGGTTTGGAATGGAATATCCAACAAACTTATATAGGTGTGATGGCCCACATACTTTCAGCCATATAGTATACATTTACTAATGTTTCCTGGTAAGCTTATCTAGTTGTGCTCTACAGGTCTGTGCTACAGACTCGTCTATTGAGTTCGTGATGAAGATTACAGCCCTCTTCATGGAATCTCCAAGCACTACAACATAATCATTACCTATTTCTTTCATGTAATTGGCAAGAGTCCATGAGCTAGTGACATATGGGATATACAATCCTACCAGGAGGGGCAAAGTTTCCCAAACCTCAAAATGCCTATAAATACACCCCTCACCACACCCACAATTCAGTTTTACAAACTTTGCCTCCTATGGAGGTGGTGAAGTAAGTTTGTGCTAAGATTTCTACGTTGATATGCGCTTCTCAGCATTGTTGAAGCCCGATTCCTCTCAGAGTACAGCGAATGTCAGAGGGACGTGAAGGGAGTATCACTTATTGAATACGATGATTTCCCTAACGGGGGTCTATTTCATGGGTTCTCTGTTATCGGTCGTAGAGATTCATCTCCTACCTCCCTTTTCAGATCGACGATATACTCTCAATTTACCATTACCTCTACTAATAACTGTTTTAGTACTGGTTTGGCTATCTGCTATATGTGGATGGGTGTCTTTTGGTAAGTATGTTTTTTATTACTTAAGACACCTCAGCTATGGTTTAGCACTTTATGCATTTATATAAAGTTCTAAATATATGTATTGTACTTATATTTGCCATGAGTCAGGTTCATGTATTTCCTTCTGCAGACTGTCAGTTTCATATTTGGGGAATATAAATATCTTTTAAAAATGAAATTTATTTCTTACCTGGGGTTTAGTCTTTTTTTTCAATTGACTACTTCTTTCAAATTGCTGGCAGTATTAGGCCCGCGGGTGCGACAAATGCTAAACTTTATTGCGTCATTTTTGGCGCAATGATTTTTTTGGCGCGAAAGATTACGTCTATGACGCAAGTTCGTCATTTCCGGCGTCATACTTGACGCCGAGACCTTTCACACGGTTGCGTCATTAGTGACGCAAGTGTGTCATTTCCGGTTATTTTTTGGCGCCAAAAAAGTTTAGTTACGTTGTGCGTCATACTTGGCGCCAAACTTTTTCATTATTTCAATACCCCATTGATGTTTGCCTCTTGATTTTTTCTCTATCAGAGGGCTATGCTATTTGCATTTTTTCCCATTCCTGAAACTGTCATATAAGGAAATAGATAATTTTGCTTTATATGTTGTTTTTTCTCTTACATTTTGCAAGATGTCTCACTTTGATCCTGCCTCAGAAGCTTCTGCTGGAACATTACTGCCTGACATCGGTTCTACCAAAGCTAAGTCATTAGTTATAAAATTGTAGAAATTATATCGCCGAATGTCATTTGTAATAGTTGTTTTGATAAACTTTTACATGCAGATAGTGTATCCATCAGTAATAGTACATTGCCAGTTGCAGTTCCTTCAACTTCTAATGTGCATAATATACCTGTAAATTTTAAAGAATTTATTTCTGATTCTATTCTGAAGGCTTTGTCTGCATTTCCACCTTCAAATAAATGTAATAGGTCTTTTTAAAACTTCTCATTTAGTTGATGAAATTTCAAATGACCAACAATATGATAATTTATCCTCTTCTGATAAGGTTCTATCTAATTCAGAAGATCCTCCTCAGACATTGACACTGACAAATCTACTTATTTATTTAAAATTGAGTACATGCGTTCTTTTTTAAATGAAGTGTTAATTACTTTTGGATATTGAGGTAACCAGTCCTCTTGACGTTCAGTCTAATAAACGTTTTAATGCTGTTTTTAAACCTCCTGTGGTTTCTCCACGGGTTTTCCTATTCCTGAGGCTATTTCTGATATGATTTCTAAGGAATGGAATAAGACAGGTACTTCTTTTTATTCCTTCTTCAAGGTTTAAAAATTGTATCCTTTGCCAGCAAAATCTATAGAGTTTTGGGAAAAGATCCCCAAAGTTGATGGGGCTATTTCTACTCTTGCTAAACGTACCACTATTACTATGGAAGATAGTACTTCCTTTAAGGATCCTTTAGATAGGAAGCTTGAATCTTATCTAAGGAAGGCCTATTTATATTCAGGTCATCTTCTCAGACCTGCAATTTCTTTGGCTGATGTTGTGGTGGCATCAACTTTCTGGTTGGAGAATTTAGCGCAACAAGAATTGGATTCTGACATATCTAGCATTATTCGCTTACTGCAACATGCTAATCATTTTATTTGTGTTGTTAGATCCATGTCTTTAGCTATATTAGCTAGAAGAGCTTTGTGGCTTAAATCTTGGAATGCTGATATGACATCTAAATCTAGATTACTATCTCTTTCTTTCCAAGGTAATAATTTATTTGGTTCTCAGTTGGATTCTATTATTTCAACTGTTACTGGGGGAAAGGGAGTTTTTTTCTGCCTCAGGATAAAAAACCTAAGGGTAAATGTAAGGCTTCTAACCGTTTTCGTTCCTTTTGTCAGAATAAGGAACAAAAACTTAATCCTCCCCCCAAGGAATCTGCCTCCAATTGGAAGCCTTCCTCAAATTGGAATAAATCCAAGCCTTTTAGGAAACCAAAGTCAGCCCCTAAGTCCGCATGAAGGTGCGGTCCTCATTCCAGCTCAGCTGGTAGGGGGCAGATTAAGGTTTTTCAAGGATATTTGGATAAATTCTGTTCAAAATCAATGGATTCAGAGCATTGTCTCTCTAGGGTATCGAATAGGATTCAGAGTAAGACCTCCTGTGAGAAGATTTTTTTCTCTCACGTATCCCAGTAAATCCAGTAAAAGCTCAGGCTTTCCTGAAGTGTGTTTCAGACCTGGAGTCTTCAGGGGTAATCATGCCAGTTCCTCTTCAGGAACAAGGTTTGGGGTTTTATTCAAATCTATTCATTGTCCCAAAGAAGGAAAATTTATTCAGACCAGTTTTGGATCTGAAAATTTTGAATCGTTATGTAAGAGTACCAACTTTCAAGATGGTGACTACAAGGACTATTCTGCCTTTTGTTCACCGAGGACATTATATGTCCACAATAGACTTGCAGGATGCATACCTTCATATTCTGATTCATCCAGAACATTATCAGTTTCTGAGATTCTCTTTTCTAGACAAGCATTACCAATTTGTTGCTCTTCCATTTGGCCTAGCAACCGCTCCAAGAATCTTTTCAAAGGTTCTGGGTGTCCTACTCTCTGTAATCAGAGAACAGGGTATTGCGGTGTTTCCTTATTTGGATATTATCTTGGTACTAGCTCAGTCTTTACGTACTGCAGAATCTCACACAAATCAACTAGTGTTGTTTCTTCGGAAACATGGTTGGATGATCAATTTACCAAATAGTTTCTTGATTCCTCAGACAAGGGTCACCTTTTTAGGCTTCCAGATAGATTCAGTGTCCATGACTCTGTCTCTAACAGACAAGAGACGTTTAAAATTGGTTGCAGCCTGCCGGCACCTTCTGTCTCAGTCATTCCCTTCAGTAACTATGTGTCAGGATTAACAAAATTGATATCCTATACTATTATCTATTGTTATCCTGTGAGTAGATTTCTGAATCTCAGCTGTAGACCTTATAAATGTTTTGTATCACTGTCTTATTTATGGCAAGAATCACTTGAAGAAATGCCTCAATAAGTAGTGAATTTAATAAGAAGAGTGATTATAACTACTGAGTAGTTATGAAAGCAACGTAAGAATTCTCTGAGATCGGAATGCAAACTGAGAAGGAGTTGTCTGGAAAGACAACTATTTGTGATCTGTATCAGCAGTTCTCGGTAAGTTGAAAGCAGTCCGTTTGAACACAGTAGCTGTAGTGTGTGAACAGCGGAGCGTTGCGAGGGGCGTGCTGCAGGAACAGTCTGACTGACTGAGATGTGACGTCACACGCACAAGCTCCAAATGCTGTTCGGCGGTTAGCAAGCTGAAAGTTTAAGCAGAGAAGCGTCTTTTGTAAGTTGCAATTAACAACTTGAGTATAACTGGCAAAGTATTTTTGTTAGCGGTTGAAGTCCTCTATTATGTCTTGCTCAATTTCAAGCTTGATATAAGCAGAAATGTTATTCTCTGAATCCGTAGATTGTGACAGTTTAGGGAGGCAGAGTACAGTTGATGGTATTCCTGGAGATGAACAGATTGTCCAAATACAGCTCACTTGACAAGCTATAGGTTTAATATATATATTTCCGAGGTGAAGCAGCTTAGCTCAGACACAGACTTCCTAGAGCAATGAAATCAAAATTACTAAGCACTAGGAACAGGGTGTGGACAGGATATAAAGGTAATGTAGGAGGGGTTAACTCAGATAGGCAGGTGTCCAAAGGAGATCCTGACATATTCCCCCCCCAAAGGTACATGAGGGGTGTCAAGGACCAGGACGGTCCGGATACCGTCGATGAAACAAGGAGAACTTTTTCGGAGCATGTACATTCTGAGAGGGCTCCCAGGAGTCCTCTTCGGAAGAATAGCCTGCCCAATGCACTAAATATTGCAACTGACGATTGAGGATGCGAGAATCAACAATAGCATCTACTTCATATTCATCCAACTCAGGTAGAGTGGCCGTAGGAGGTAAGATGATACCCGGAGTCCTTGTCTGATTGTAGGGTTTCAGCAAAGAGACATGGAACGTTGGATGTATCCGCAAGGAATCAGGTAGACGTAAAGTGATTGCATTTGGATTGACAATGCTTGAGATCTGAAATGGTCCAATGTACTTCCCTCCTAATTTTTTACTAGGGATGTTCAATTTTAGGTTTTTGGTGGATAACCAGACCAGTTCACCTACTGCGTAGTTTGGAGCAGGACGCCTACGTAGGTTGTAGTAATGAGTTTGTCGTTCTTGTGCAGATGAGATGTTCTCTTATAAAGTCTTGTGAACGGTAGAGAAATCCGCAGTGAATTCATTAGCGTTCAGACAAAGGGATGGAGAATCTCCAGGTAATCCAGAACTTGGAAAAGAGATGGGATGGAACCCATAGTTTGCCTGAAAAGGAGTCATTTTAGTGGAGGAGTTTTGGGAATTATTAAAAGCAAATTCAGCCATCGGAAGGTAAGTAGACCACTGATTCTGTTGGTAAGAGCAGAAACAGTGGATATACTGCTCCAGCCACTGATTCACTTGCTCTACCTGACCATTGGTCTGGGGATGGAAAGATGTCGTGAGACGTTGATCAATGTGTAACAAACTTGTAAGTGATCTCCAAAAACGTGAGGTAAACTGAGTGCCTCGATCCGAGGTAATGATTTTAGGGAATCCATGTAGATGAACAATGTTGTTCATGAAAAGTTCGGCAGTTTCGGATGCAGTTGGTACTTTATGGTAAGGTAGGAAGTGAGCCATCTTTGTTAAAAGATCAACCACAACCATAATGGTGTTTTTGCCTGATGAGAGTGGTAATTCAACTATAAAGTCCATAGAAATGTGTTGCCATGGAAGAGATGGGATAGGTAATGGCATAAGAAGGCCATAAGGAGTCTTTTTTTCAGTTTTTGAGGTTGTGCAAGTTGCACAAGATAACACATATGACTTTATACTGCTTGACATAGATGGCCACCAGAACTTCCTGGAGATCTGTTCAAGAGTTCTCCTAACACCTTGATGTCCCGCAAGTGGAGAGTCATGATGTAGATTTAAGATGTCTGGTCTTAGAGTCTCTGGTACATATATTTTTTCCCCATGATACAGTAGACCCTCAACTCCTGATTCCAGGTCATAATCGGATAGCCTCTTATCGATAGAATAAGCTTCTTTAAAAGCTGTTACTAGATAAGGTGTTAAACCTACAAACCTGCTCTTAGGAATGATAGGAATGGATTCTGTATGGATTTGTTGAGGAAGATCCTTTCTTGATAAAGCATCTGCCTTTCCGTTTTTTGATGAAGGTCTGTATATGATATGGAAATTAAACCTTGTGAAAAATAAACTCCATCGTACCTGCCGTGATGAAAGAGTTTTGTTTGTTTGGAGGAATTCTAAATTCTTATGATCTGTATAGATAATTATAGGAAGAATAGTGCCCTTTAAAAGATGTCTCCAATGTTCCAAGGCCCTCTTGATAGCCAGATGTTCTTTCTCTCCCACAGGATAGTTAATCTCCGCTGATGATAGAGCTTTAGAGTAAAACGCCACTGGATGTAAGGGTTCAGTGATGGATGTTTTTTGAGAAAGTATGGCACCTAATGCATACTCTGATGCATCAACCTCGAGGATATACTGTAATTTAGAATTAGGGAACCGTAGTATTGGTGCTGAAGTTATCAATGACTTTAGAAGTTCGAAAGCACATTGTGCTTCGGTAGTCCAGTGGAACTTGGTTGTAGAACTCGTGAGTTGAGTTAAGGGTCTGGCTATTTTGGAGAAGTCTTTCACGAATTTCCTATAATAATTCGTGAAACCGAGAAATCTCTGGAGTTCTTTCTTTGCTTTTGGAATACTCCAATTCTTAACTGCCTCAACCTTATCCTCCTGCATTGCTATTCCATTAGGAGTGATGTTATATCCTAGGAAGGAGATAGACTTGGAGTGGAACTCACATTTTTCTAATTTTGCATAAAGGTGATGTGATCTTAATCTGGACAGAACGGTTCGAACATGTTTCACATGATCCTGATATGAGTTGGAGTAGATAAGGATATCATCAAGGTAAATGACAATGCAGATATCAAGTAAGTCACGGAAGACGTCATTTATAAAATGCTGGAATGTTCCTGGGGCGTTACAAAGCCCGAATGGCATGACCAGGTACTCGAAGAGACCGTACCTGGTCCTGAAAGCTGTTAGCCACTCATCGCCTTCTCGAATCCGTATCAAATTGTAAGCTCCTCTAAGGTCCAATTTAGTGAAAATTGTGGTGTCTTGTAGGCGCTCAATCAATTCGGGAATAAGTGGGAGAGGGTATCGATTTTTAATAGTACGCTGATTTAATTTGCGGTAATCGATGATTGGGCGTAGTGATCCATCCTTGTTCTTTACGAAGAACATGCCGGCTCCTGCTGAGGAGGTGGATGGACGAATAAAACCTTTTCGTAGATTGTCTTGTAGATACGTCTTCAGATGTTCTAATTCTGGCATTGACAGGGGATACAATCGTCCAAAAGGGATTGATGATCCAGGTTTAATATCAATAGGACAATCGTACACTCGATGGGGTGGTAAAGTATCGGCCTCGGTCTTGCTGAAGACATCAGCAAAATCAGAATATTGCTGTGGAATCTGCGGAACCTGCGTCACTATTTCTAAAATTGGTTGAATGGAGGAGCAATTTTCAATACAGTATGATGAAGTAAAAGTAACCTCAAGTGTTTCCCAATTTAAAAATGGTTTATGCTTTTTACACCAAGTGATACCTAAAACAATAGGGAACAATGGAGAAGGTAATACATCGAATTCGATATATTCATAATAACCAGATGAAGTGGTTAGTAATAGAGGTATTGTCTTATGAGTGATAGGACCACTAGCGATGGAGGCACCATCAATAACACGAACTGACACTGGAGTATGCTTTAACACACAGGGAATTTTATTGGTATTGACAACAGCAGAATTTATGAAGTTTCCATAAGCACCAGTGTCTATTATAGCCTCAGATCGTATTCTTCGATGATCCCACTGTAATGACACAGAAAGCATACAGTAAGTGTGTGCACTTTTTGGTGTATTAGTAGCTGATATGATATGAGACTTACTTTTCTTTGAATTTTGGAGCGGTGGACAATCGCTGACTGAATGAGTGGAGTTGGCACAATACATACACAGCCTATTTAGCCTTCTGCGGGTCCTTTCTTCAGGTGTTAGAGGAGCCCTAGCTAGACCAATCTCCATTGGTTCTGATATTGATTTACTGCCTTGTGAAGGGTTTTGGAAGGATTGATGTTTAGGAACTGGATCTGTATGAAACCTTTCAGACCTCCTCTCCCTTAATCTGCGGTCAATTTGAATGACGAGTTTCATTAGAGCTTCCAAATTTTTTGGTATATCGGTACGGGCTAGCTCGTCTTTTATATTGTCAGCTAAGCCCAATCTAAACTGATTTCACAAGGCGATTGGATTCCATTGAGAATCCCTTGCGTATTGTTTGAATTCTGATATGTAGTCCTCCACTACACGTTTACCTTGTTTCAAGCTTCTCATTGCAATCTCTGCAGTCATCTGGAAATCAGTATCTTGGTAAAGTTCATCCATCTGGGCGAAAAACTCATCTAATGAACCCAGTACAGGTTGATTGCTTTCAAATGAAGCGTCTGCCCAAACCCTTGGTTCACCACGTAGGAAGGATATCACAGTGAGTACCTTTACTCTCTCTGTGCAATATGTTCTCGGTTTGAGGGTGAATAGGAGTAGGCATGCTGTCTTAAACTGTCGGTACAGCTTCCTATTCCCTGAAAAGGGCTCAGGTAAGGATGCAACAGGCTTAGGGACTGGCTCTGTTCTTGCTGTTAGAGAATCTCTAATCACTCTCCTTAAAGAATGGTTCTCTATTTCCAGATCCCTTAGGGCTTGTCCCATTTGATCCACACGTTGGGAAAGGTTAAACACAATCTGAGGAAGGTCTACTGGATCAGATGCCATGGTTTAGTAATATTGTCAGGATTAACAAAATTGATATCCTATACTATTATCTATTGTTATCCTGTGAGTAGATTTCTGAATCTCAGCTGTAGACCTTATAAATGTTTTGTATCACTGTCTTATTTATGGCAAGAATCACTTGAAGAGATGCCTCAATAAGTAGTGAATTTAATAAGAAGAGTGATTATAACTACTGAGTAGTTATGAAAGCAACGTAAGAATTCTCTGAGATCGGAATGCAAACTGATAAGGAGTTGTCTGGAAAGACAACTATTTGTGATCTGTATCAGCAGTTCTCGGTAAGTTGAAAGCAGTCCGTTTGAACACAGTAGCTGTAGTGTGTGAACAGCGGAGCGTTGCGAGGGGCGTGCTGCAGGAACAGTCTGACTGACTGAGATGTGACGTCACACGCACAAGCTCCAAATGCTGTTCGGCGGTTAGCAAGCTGAAAGTTTAAGCAGAGAAGCGTCTTTTGTAAGTTGCAATTAACAACTTGAGTATAACTGGCAAAGTATTTTTGTTAGCGGTTGAAGTCCTCAATTATGTCTTGCTCAATTTCAAGCTTGATATAAGCAGAAATGTTATTCTCTGAATCTGTAGATTGTGACAGTTTAGGGAGGCAGAGTACAGTTGATGGTATTCCTGGAGATGAACAGATTGTCCAAATACAGCTCACTTGACAAGCTATAGGTTTAATATATATAATTCAGAGGTGAAGCAGCTTAGCTCAGACACAGACTTCCTAGAGCAATGAAATCAAAATTACTAAGCACTAGGAACAGGGTGTGGACAGGATATAAAGGTAATGTAGGAGGGGTTAACTCAGATAGGCAGGTGTCCAAAGGAGATCCTGACACTATGTGCATGGAAGTTTTAGGTCTCATGACTGCAGCATCGGACGCGATCCCCTTTGCTCGTTTTCACTTGAGACCTCTTCAGCTTTGTATGCTGAATCAATGGTGCAGGGATTATACAAAGATATCACAATTAAAGGGACATTATACACTCATTTTTTCTTTGCATAGATGTTTTGTAGATGATCTATTTATATAGCCCATAAAGTTTTTTTTTTAAATAAATGTATAGTTTTGTTTATTTTTAAATAACATTGCTTTGATTTTCAGACTCCTAACCAAGCCCCAAAGTTTTATGTGAATACTGTCAGCTACCTTCTCCAGCTTGCTCCTGTTTGTGTAAAGGGTCTTTTCATATGCAATAGAAGGGGGAGGGGGGGAGTGTCTTATTTGCCACTTGCAGTGGGCTTTCCAGCTACCTTTTCAACAGAGCCAAACTGACAGCTTCTAAGTAAGTTTTTAAACAATTTTATACTGGATTTTTATATCGGTATCTGTGCATCTTATTCTTTATAGTAGTGTCTATTACATGCAGTTATATGAAAATGAGTGTATACTGTCCCTTTAATATCCTTAAATCCCAATGTACGACACTCTCTGACATGGTGGATAGATCACCATCATTTAGTTCAAGGGGCTTCTTTTGTTTGGCCAACCTGGACTGTGATCACAACAGATGCGAGTCTTTCAGGTTGGGGAGCTGTTTGAGGATCTCTGATAGCACAAGGGGTTTGGAAATTTCAAGAGGCGAGATTTCCAATAAATATTTTAGAACTCTGTGCAATTCTCAGAGCTCTTCAGTTTTGGCCTCTGTTAAAGAGAGAACCGTTCATTTGTTTTCAGACAGACTTTTTCACAACAGTGGCATATGTCAATCATCGGGGTGGGACTCACAGTCTCCAAGCTATGAAGAAGTATCTCGAATACTTGTTTGGGCGGAATCCAGCTCCTGTCTAATCTCTGCGGTGCATATCCCAGGTATAGACAATTGGGAAGCGGATTATCTCAACCGCCAGACTTTACATCCAGGGGAGTGGTCTCTCCATCCAGATGTTTTTTCTCAGATTGTTCAGATATGGGGTCTTCCAGAGATAGATCTCATGGCCTCTCATCTAAACAAGAAACTTCCCACATACCTATCCAGGTCCAGGGATGTTCAGGCGGAAGCAGTGGATGCGCTGATACTTTCTTGGTGTTTTCATCCTGCTTATATCTTCCCGCCTCTAGTTCTCCTTCCAAGAGTGATTTCCAAAATCATCATGGAACAATCATTTGTGTTGCTGGTAGCGCCAGCATGGCCACACAGGTTTTGGTATGCGGAACTGGTTCGGATGTCCAGTTGCCCGCCTTGGCCACTTCCGTTACGGCCAGACCTACTATCTCAAGGTCCGTTTTTCCATCAGGATCTCAAATCATTAAATTTGAAGGTATGGAAATTGAACGCTTAGTACTAAGTCATAGAGGTTTCTCTGACTCAGTGATTGATACTATGTTTCAAGCTTGTAAATCAGTCTCTAGGAAGATTTATTATAGAGTTTGGAAGACTTACATTTCATGGTGTTCTTCTCATAAATTCTCCTGGCATTCTTTTAGAATTCCTAGAATTTTTCAGTTTCTTCAGGATGGTTTGGATAAGGTTTTGTCTGCAAGTTCCTTGAAAGGACAAATCTCCGCTCTTTCTGTTTTATTTCACAGAAAGATTGCTATACTTCCTGATATACACTATAAATATGGTTTTCACAGCGCCTATCCTGTGTCCTACTTGCTCCCCAGGAAACAAGACACCTAATATATCTTGTCAGTGGTTACAAATAGCAATAAGGGTCTGAGGAGCGCCTCAAAATGGGCAGAGGATGACTACGTCACTATGGTTTTCAACAAATTTATTGATCCACAAACAATGAATGAGCTAATAGTGACCAGTTAAAATTATAAAACAATGTCACATATAGTATCACATAAGATATCACATAAATTTGCACAAAATAATTAAAAATCACATAAAAAATCACATAAAAATACATGGATCCATGTTACATAAATAATATTGTCTAAAATCAATACATATCACAATGCACAATAGCCTTAAAAATTATGCAGAAAAATACGTATAAAGCAATCTTAAAATTGTCCTATTTGACCAATCAGATATGGTGTCCTGAAAGAGTCAAGTGACGTGGTTTTTGTATAATTACTCGTGGTTAGTGAGTATAAAAAGTATGCAATATATTGGAAGGTATACAATATATTGGAAAAATGTAATTCCTAGTCTTCAAAGGTTGTTCAGTCCGATATGGATCCTAAATAATATCTCTCCTGTGAATAAAGGTGTCGGTGTGACAGTGTCCAACAAAAGGATGAAAAAATGAAAAAAATGAAAAAATGAAAAAAATGAAAAAAATTAAAAAAGTGTGAAAAAATGTGTCAGCGGTGATACAAAATTTGGTGATGAAAAACAAATTAAAAATTGATAAACATGATGAAGTACCAAGAAAAAAAATGAATGATGAAATACCAAGAAAAACTTGTGATGAAAAATGTGAACAAATAAGAAATAAAATTGAGATTCCAAATGTGTACTGGAAGTGAATTTCCACAAATAAAGTCTGTTCCTTAAAAATTAAGTCAAAATCAGTGAATCCTATGTTTTGGTGTATTAAACAGTTAATCCAAAAAATATAGTTAAGTACAAAGTTTATCCAAAAGAAATCCAAAAGTCATAAACAAAAATAGAGCATGAATTCCCAGTGTTCCTGTGGAAAAACAAACACAAAATAGTGCAATAACGCTAAATAATTCCTATATACAATTGAAATAAGGCTTACCATACACCAGCCAACACGTTTCGGCCCCTCCCTGGGCCTTTCTCAAGACTGTAGTATGGTAAGTGTTGTTAAGCCCCCTTATATACTGTCAGTGGTTCAGCCTTATTTGTGCTATTTTCGTGCCAAAAATAGGGCCTTTGACCCGGAAGTGATAGCTTCCAGTCTGTACCTATAGTCTCATGCATTATTACATAGTCTTTTTATTCATGTATTAGTGTTTTATCCTTTTAATATTCATTAGGTAGTGTTGATTTCCTATCTCTACTCTCATAAACAATAGGGATCTTGTATTGATCGAAACCGGAAGTGTGATGTGTTAGTATCACTTCCGGTTTCGAGTGAACTCCCAATGTCCGATCTAATAAGTTCCATTGCTTTTTTAAGATTTAGCCTGCACCTGCAATGTATATCAATGTGCTCCCTTCCCTCTTATTGGAGGGTACTTAATGCCATGGTATATTTTTGTTCGCCTTCGGCTTGTTTTCGTTAGACCGGAAGTGACCTCACTTCCGGCCATCTTCTTACGCAAAACCGGAAGTCGCATTATTTCCGTTCATGCGATTTTTGTTAACCATTTATATGAAAATGTTAACAATATTTGGGTGTGGTATTGTATATTTGTATGATATAAATATTGACAAAGGGACACACTAGATGAGTTAAAATTACCAATAATAACGGTGAGCAAAAGAGGTTTATGAATGAGGGTGCTACTAAAAACAAATATTTATTAGAGAATTGAGATAAAAATAAAATAAGAAAAATGAAATAAGAAAAATTGAGAAAAAATGATATATTACTGTAAGAAATATAGAATGTATAAAAAGAGCCCTTAGATATTAAAAGATATCAGTGCTAAATGGAGTGGTGTGGATTATACATCCATATTGGATATGGTTAAGTTTGAGAGGGTTGTATTGCATTGTTTTGTTTTGAAGTATAATAGATCACTGTTCAAAATTATGTGCCTTTGTTACGGAGGCAATAAAACAGCCTTTGGGGACTTAGTAATCCTATTGTGCACATAAAGGGATAACAAGATTCCAGGTGGGTATTGCCAAATTATGAATAGAGGTGTAATTGGTATAGTTATGGCTTTCATCCTAGAGATTCTATAATTTCAGCATGGATTCCTTAACTAATAAGGGATCTGTGTAGATATGGGCTAATGGGAATCGGACATCAATACCTACCACATAGGGGGGGAAATGATTATAATGGTGGACCGTTAGGAACTATAGTTATAAAAGTAATTTTAAAACACAAGGGACTGAGGATACAGAAATAAAACTTCTTAATAATCTGGTGGTATCTTCTACTACTAGAGTTCACAACTATTATTCTAAGACTCACTAGTCTGTTACGCTAGTATGAAAATACATGCTAATAAAAGATATATGTGTGTACTCAGATAAACATTATAAGGTGGTTACATTATGCTAATGTAAGATATATGTGTACTCAAAAGGTAGTTACTTCAGATAAAATAAGTGTGATAGGTCCTCTTTATTATTCAGGCCCCTTGGGTATAAACAGTCTAAATTAAAGATCCACTTGGATTCCTCTACAAGTAGTCTTTTCTCTTGGTCACCCCCCTCTCCAACTGGGGGTTACTAATTGTATTCCACAATACTTAAAGTCTTTCTTATTGCCCAAATGTTGTGTGGTAAAATGTCTATACAGTGGGGTCTCTGTATTTTTGTGTTTGATTTGTAGCAGATGTTCCCTAATTCGATCTTTAAGGGGTCTTGAGGTCTGTCCGATGTATTGCAGACCACAACTGCATTGAATTAAATAGATGACTCCTTTATTGCTGCATCTTATATGGTCTCTTATGAAATATTCCATTTTGGAATTATGCAATGTGAACTTCTTCATCTTCATGCCTCTTTCACATGCTTTGCAGCTTGGGCATGGGTAGAATCCTTTAATGTCCCTCCCATATATATCTCTCGTTTTTGTCCTAGGAGTTCTTGGTACACTAGGTGAAAGTATACTCTTCAGATTGTTTAATTTTCGATAAATGAAATTCAGTGTTTCTGGTAGTCTCTCACCCAGTATGTCATCATCCTTCAAAATCGACCAGTGTTTTTTTTATTATTTTTTCAATGATATGTCTATTTGCACTATATCTTGTGATAAAGGGGATATTGAGTATTTCATCCTCCGACTCCCTTTTATCTTCTTTTTGTCTATAATGCAATAGATCTTTCCTATTCCTGGCTCTGACCTCTGATATATCTTTTTCCAGGTCTTCGTCTTCATAGCCTCGTTCGAGGAACCTCTCTTTCATAACCGTTACTTGTTGTTCCCACTTCTCTGGATTAGAGCAGTTTTTCTTTAATCTAAGCATTTGGCCCATTGGGATATTGGACTTCCAATTGTGATGGTGGCAACTCTCTTGATGTATATAGTTATTACAGTCTACTGCTTTAAAGTGGGTAGAAGTCTCAAGTTTCCCATCGATTATCTCAATCTTCAAGTCCAAAAATGTAATTTCTTTCATGCTTAATTCATATGTGAACTTAAGGTTATAGTTATTATCATTCATAACCTTAATTGTATGTATGAGGTCCTCCATGGATCCTTTCCAGATTAATAGTATGTCATCTATGTATCTTTGATATAGGACCAGGTCCGCGCTAGCTGGGCACGATTCCCAGAAAATACGTTCCCATCGTCCCATGTATAGATTCGCGTAGCTAGGCGCGAACCTGGTCCCCATAGCTGTCCCACATGTTTGATTATAGTAGACCCCTTGGTTAAAAAAATAGTTGTGGGTGAGTATGTAATTAATCCCTTCCAGGATAAAGTCCTTGTGTGGGGTCGGCATGTCTTCATCCCTTGTCAGAAAGAAATCTATAGCTTCCAAGCCCCCTTCGTGGGGGATACTCGTATAAAGAGATGTTACATCGCAGGTGGCTAAGATGTAATTATCGTCCCACTTTATCTCATCGAGTATGTTTAATACTTGAGTAGAATCTCTCAAGTACGAGGGTAACTTGACTACATACTGTTGTAGTTGATTGTCAACATACTCAGATAGGTTACTCGTTAGCGAACCTATCCCTGATATTATAGGCCTACCCGGTGGCTTCTCAATGGACTTGTGAATCTTGGGGAGGTAATAGAAGACCGTGGTAATCGGATATTTAATACTTAAATATCGATGTTCCTTCTCGTTAAGTATTCCGTAGCTTCTCGCCCTCCCCAAGATTTCTTCTAGATCCTTCTTATATCCCTCAACGGGATTATTCTCAAGTCTCTCGTATGTTTTTCCATCACTGAGTATTCTGTCACACTCTTGATCATAATCATCTTTATTCAGGATCACTCCTTTATCCGCTGGTTTGATGACCAGACCGTGGTTTTTCTCGAGGGACTTAATGGTTGATAACTGTTCCTTGTTGAGGTTATGTTTGATTGTTTTCAATTTGTTCTGGCTTATGTTCCTTATTTCGTTGCAAACCATAGTATCAAAGGTTTCTATTGCGTTACCTTTGCTCATTGTTGGGTAGAATGTTGATCTTGGTCTCAGATTCGTGTGTTTGTAGAGGCTGCTTGGCGTATCAGAGTTTGGTAGATATGAAGTACCTGTTCTTGTGGACTGTAGTTCTAGTGGAGATTTGATAAAGTGTCTCTTTAGCGTGAGTTTTCTCACGAACTGTTTGGCATTTACAAAGGTATCGAATTTATTGAGGCTTCTAGCTAGGGCAAATGAGAGCCCATAGCTGAGGACAGAGGACTCCTTATCTGTAAGTGTGGTCGAACTCAAATTGAAGATGCCCTTAGATGGTATTACCTTATTAGATGGGTTTGATGAGTGTGCATTGGATGTGTCTTTTCTTTTGTTCACTTTCCTCCCACCTCTCTTGCCTCTGTGGGTTTTCTTTTTTCTATTGGTGTTAGGAAGTCTTCCGGGCATGAATTCTTCCTTTTTGTCGATACCCTTTCTAGTTCTTTCCTTGATGTTTGGGGTAATCCTAAAAAAGAATGCCCCGATGTAGAGGCTGCATTCTGTTCATTGGTATGTCCATTCGCTGTCCCATTATTCCTTTCATGATGTCCCTGTTTACGACCCTCATGGGTTAATTGTCTCTCGGCCTCTCTCACTCCCCTATTTTCCACATGTGTGGGGTGTGTGGATCTGTTGAAGTTTATATTAAAGCCATCTTGTCTACCGCCCCTTCTATACTGGTTATTACCATACCCTCTTGGTCTCCCGTAATCCCATTGGTTATGGTTGTTTTTTCACATTTTTTTCATTTTTTCATTCTTTTGTTGGACACTGTCACACCGACACCTTTATTCACAGGAGAGATATTATTTAGGATCCATATCGGACTGAACAACCTTTGAAGACTAGGAATTACATTTTTCCAATATATTGTATACCTTCCAATATATTGCATACTTTTTATACTCACTAACCACGAGTAATTATACAAAAACCACGGTACTTGACTCTTTCAGAACACCATATCTGATTGGTCAAATAGGACAATTTTAAGATTGCTTTATACGTATTTTTCTGCATAATTTTTAAGGCTATTATTGTGCATTGTGATATGTATTGATTTTAGACAATATTATTTATGTAACATGGATCCATGTATTTTTATGTGATTTTTATGTGATTTTTAATTATTTTGTGCAAATTTATGTGATATCTTATGTGATACTATATGTGACATTGTTTTATAATTTTAACTGGTCACTATTAGCTCATTCATTGTTTGTGGATCAATAAATTTGTTGAAAACCATAGTGACGTAGTCATCCTCTGCCCATTTCGAGGCGCTCCTCAGACCCTTATTGCTTCCTGATATACACTGTTTTGTACAGGCTTTAGTTCGTATTAAGCCTGTCATTAAATCAATTTCTCCTCCTTGGAGTCTTAATTTGGTTCTGAAGGCTTTACAGGCCTATGCATTCTTTGGACATTTAACCACTTTCTTGGAAAGTGTTGTTCTTTTTGGCTATCTCTTCTGCTAGAAGAGTTTCTGAGCTATCTGCTCTTTCTTGTGAATCTTTCTGATTTTTCATCAGGATAAGGCAGTTTTGCGGACTTCATTTGAATTTTTACCTAAGGTTGTGAATTCTAACAACATTAGTAGAGAAATTGTTATCCCTTCCTTGTGTCCTAATCCTAAGAATCCTTTGGAAAGATCCTTACATTCTTTGGATGTGGTGAGAGCTTTGAAATATTATGTTGAAGCTACTAAAGATTTCAAGAAGACTTCTAGTCTATTTATTATATTTTTTGGTCCTAGGAAAGGTCAGAAGGCCTCTGCTATTTCCTTGGCCTCTTGGTTAAAGCTTTTTGATTAATCAAGCTTATTGGAGTCGGGTCGAGCCCCGCCTCAGAGAATTTTAGCTCATTCTACTAGATCAGTCTTCACTTCGTGGGCTTTTAAGAATGAAGCTTCAGTTGATCAGATTTGCAAAGCAGCGACTTGGTCCTCTTTGCATACATTTACTAAATTCTACCGTTTTTATATATTTGCTTCTTCGGAAGCAGTTTTTGGTAGAAAAGTTCTTCAGGCAGCTGTTTCAGTTTGATTCTTCTGCTTTTGATTTAAGTTTTTTTCTTTCAAAATTGAAAATAAACTATTTTTTTGGGTTGTGGATTAATTTTTTCAGCGGTATATGGCTGTTTTTATTTTATTTCCTCCCTCTCTAGTGACTCTTGAGTGGAAGACTCCACATCTTGGGTATTGATATCCCATATGTCACTAGCTCATGGACTCTTGCCAATTACATGAAAGAAAACATAATTTATGTAAGAACTTACCTGATAAATTCATTTCTTTCGTATTGGCAAGAGTTCATGAGGCCCACCCTTTTTATGGTGATTATGATTTTTTGTATAAAGCACAATTATTTCCAAATTTCCTTTGTTGATGCTTTCTACTCCTTTCTTTATCACCCCACTGCTTGGCTATTCGTTAAACTGAATTGTGGGTGTGGTGAGGGGTGTATTTATAGGCATTTTGAGGTTTGGGAAACTTTGCCCCTCCTGGTAGGATTGTATATCCCATATGTCACTAGCTCATGGACTCTTGCCAATATGAAAGAAATGAATTTATCAGGTAAGTTCTTACATAAATTATGTTTTCCTATAGGTACCAATAGCACCAGGGTTCTCCTGGATTGCGGTTCTATACAGGACCACAGGACAACCGATTGCCTTCTCCCTCCAGCTACATTTAGTTTGTCCTATACCATGATATTTACTTTTTTAAAGAAAGCTGTAAACGTTTAATCTGGCCCAACTCTTCCCCCTTTCTCAAGATGTAACACACAAATTGCTCCTCATCTGTATAACTGGCTTGTCTAAGTGCTCTCTATTTCTGTATTAATTTTAATATATGTCAGTTTGGGTGATTTACTTCTGTAGTGGTGTCATATAAAAAGCACCTACACTAAGATCAAAGTAAACAATTGCACCAACATAAAAAATGGTGACACAGACATAACAGCTAAACCCACACATTTGTGAGCAATACCTAAGTCACCCAAACTGACTTAAAGGGACACTGAACCCAAATTTTTTCTTTTGTGATTCAGATAGAGCATGCAATTTTTTAAATCATTTATTTAAATTTCAACAGTATAAAGGTATTATCAAGACAGTTGCATTACAGGGTACCGATGTACAAAAAAAAATAAAATATAATGAATTCACATTTTTCTGCTAGATTATAAAACTTGAATTACACATAGAGATAGAACATTAATTCATTCTCTCAGCAATATTTCAACATACATCTATGGCCAAGCAGGCACTTCTTACTGTCTTCCTATACCTTTCACTGTTATTTTTTAAGTTTTTTATAACACTAAGCAAAAACACATACCAAAAAATAAGAAAAAATTAAAATAAGTAAGGTTAATACGCCCTCCCTCCTCAGTCTCTAACCTGTATCTCTATATCTGGAAAATTCATTATTTATAGTTCTGTTTTCTAATTTTATATATAAAAAAAACAAGGAAAAAACAGGGGTAAAATAATAAAGCAAGTCAACACACAAAACAAAAAAAAAAAAAAAACAAAAAAAAAAAAAAGGGGGGGGGGAAATAATAAACACCTCTCTCTCATCTCTCCCAACCTCCCGTCTACCATATGCCCAACAATACTAATTCAGAGTTTTGGAAAGGGAAGATCATATATTCCTTTTCATTTTCAGGGAGTGATTTAATATATGCTGCCCATTTGTTAAAGAAATTTCTTATATCATCTTCATTATTTATGTCTGTGTCCTTTTGCTCTAAAAGACATTGTTTTTTTAAGCAGTTCTGAATTTCGGACACGCTAGGTACTGAGCGCATTTTCCATTTTTTACATATTAGGTATCTAGTAGCTAATATGGAGATAGATATTAATTTATCATTAGGGTGACATTTGGTTTGATTGTCTATACAGAATATAATTTGATGTGGGGTAAAGATTACAGGAGGGATTTTCAGCACCTTATTTAGCCAATATTCTAACTTGCACCAGATAGTTCTCACTTTTGGGCAAAACCAGAGCATATGTTCTATGTCAGCTGCAGGGAGTGAACATTTAGGGCATTTGTCAAAACCTAAGTTATGAACCCTTCGACCCATTGCCGGAGTGAAGTATGCCCTGTGAAGGATTTTAATATGTGCTTCCCGCCAGGTAGCTGATAGTGTTATTTTTTTTACTTTACTTATAGATTGCTGGATTGTGTTGAAGTCGACCCTGTTCCATTCTGACAATGAGGTCCATGTTAAGGCAAGCCTTACTAGGTTCTGATTGCCCCTACTAATGTTTAAGAGATGATAGCAGACTGTAATAGTCATCCGATTCACCTTAATAGAAGTAAGCCAATTTTCAAGTTTGCCTAATTTCCAGCACCATCCTGTCTCTCTAGTTGTTTCCAAGAGAAAATGCCTAATCTGCAGGTATGCAAAAAAATCTTTATTAGGTAGATTATATTCTCCTTTTAGCTTTTCAAATGTTTTAATAGTCTTCCTATCATCGTCTATCAAGAGGATCAACTTATTTAACCCATTCTTGTGCCATCTATTAAAGACCTCAGATTGCAGACCAGGCTGAAATTTTGGATTCCCGATCAAGGTGAGGTAGTTTGAAATCTTGGGATTATAAGGCAGAAGTTTTGATATTTTCCACCAAGCTTTAATGGGATTGGAAATCGATTTAAGTCGTTTAATTTCTGCAGGTAACTCTTTGGGAGGGGAGTGTAGAAGTGCTACGGGTAGATAAGGATCACAGATATTTATTTCAAGCTGATTATTTAAGATATAATCCTTAGATAGGATCCAATCACTTGCTATTCGTGCCAGAGAGATAAGATTGTATAATCTAATGTCTGGGAGTGCCATGCCACCCAGATCACCTGGAAGAAAAAGTTTATTAAGGGAGATTCGCGCTTTTTTCCCTTGCCATAAGAATTGACTAATTAGGCTATTGATCAGTCTTACATCCCTCTCAAAAAGAATCACTGGGACATTCATAAGTATATATAGCAATTTGGGGAGGAGAATCATTTTAAATAATGCCACTCGGCCCGAAATTGAGAGAGGCAGTGTCTGCCAGGTTCTCAATTTTTCTTTAATTTGCCTAATGATAGGGGGTATATTAAATTCATATAACTTTTCGGAGTTCACTGGAATGTTTATTCCTAGATATTTAAATGAATCTGTTATACTTTTAAAGGGGTTATCTGTACAGGAGTTTTTATCCCTGCAGATCCAGTGAATTTCTGACTTAGATGGGTTTATTTTATATCCTGAGAAGGATCCAAAGTGATCTATTATGTGCATAAGTTTTGGAATATTGATTTTAGTATTTGATATGTAGACAAGTACATCGTCTGCGTATAATCCAATTTTCATCTCATGATTTGAGACCTTTATTCCTTCTAGATTTTGCCGTATCATAATTGCTAAGGGCTCAATGGCCACATTGAACAGGAGGGGGGAGAGCGGACACCCCTGACGGGTTCCCCTTTCAAGAGTTATAGATGAAGATATGCCGCCATTAATAATCAACCGTGTAGCTGAATTTTTATAAAGATTCTCCACGAATTTAGGGAATTTGCCCTTGATTCCAAATTTTATCATGGATGTATTGAGATGCCTGAAGGTAACAGAATCAAATGCTTTTTCTGCATCAATAGAAAGAATAGCCATATCTGGTACTATGAGCGTCTCCCCTCTCCCCCCTCCCGTCCGAGCGGCCCTTTCAAGGTATTCTAGTGTAAGTATTACCTCCCTTATTTTTGCCGAGGAGTTTCGTCCATTCAAAAAGCCAGCTTGATCCGGATGGATCACCTGTGGTAGTATTTGCTGTAATCTAGCTGCTAAGATAGAAGTGAGGATCTTATAGTCTGAATTAAGTAAAGCTATTGGCCTATAAGATTCTTTGAGCCTTGGGTCCTTCCCTTCCTTAAGAATCAAGGTCGTGTAAGATGCAGAAAATGCAGATGTAGGTGATTTGCCATTCATGTAAAAATCATTATATAGATTTATTAAATACGGAGAGATTTCTGGAGATAGTATTTTGTAGAATTCACTAGGTAGGCCGTCCGGACCAGCTGCCTTATTTGTAGATAGCCCTGCTATTGCTTCGGACACTTCTTGCGCTGATATAGGGGAGTTGAGCCTGCTAATATCATCATCCATCAGTATTGGATTTTCAATCTTATTCCAGAATTCCACTGCCTTATCATGGTCATAGCCTTTACATGAGTATAAATCTTGATAGTATTTCACCAGTATAGATGTAATTCTGTCTGGGTTTAGAATTTGCTCCCCCTTCTCATGAATTTCTTCTATATGAGATTGCTTTTTCTCATTGCTGGTCATTCTGGCCAGCATCTTTCCAGATTTGTTCCCAAATCTGTATAATTTAGCCTGGACTTTTAACTCCTTTTGTGTTTGTCGAGTTAGAACAAATGTGTCCCGGGCTTCCTTAGCTTGCACATATTTCGACCAGTTTAATGGGTTCTTATGTAGCATAAATTTATTATACGCATTGGTTAGTGCTTTTTGTATCTCACTATCCCTTACCTTCAGTTTTTTGGTCAGGGTTATGTTATACGCTAGGATTTCACCCCTGAGCACCGCTTTAGCGGCTTCCCAGAATAATTCTGGGTGATCGATGTATTCTAAGTTAAAGTGGAGGTATTCCTCAAATTTGGATCTGAGGTGAGTTTTAAACTTCATGTCCGTTGTTAGGTAATAAGGGAAATAGAAACGCGAGGATTTAAATCTTGGATGTTCAAGATTAATGTCTAGATTAATAGGAGCATGATCTGATAACAATATAGGGGCAATACCTGCATGTGCTCTTAGAGCGCCCAGTCGCTCATCCACAAGGAATAGATCTATTCGAGACAGGGTTTTATGCGCCTTTGAAAGGCATGTGAATTCCTGTGTGTCAGGGTTCTGGCTTCTCCAGATATCATATAGTGCTAGATTCTGCTTTATTTTCTTAATCATATTAAATTCTAAATTATCCTTTTTCTGTTTTTTCTGCTTCATGGCTTCTCTAAGTCTATCTAGCGGACAATGCGGTGCCATGTTGAAGTCGCCACCTATGATTAGAAGTCCCTGATTATAGAGAAGAAGCTTAGTTTGAATTCTATTCCAGAATTCTGGATCAAAAGTATTGGGGCCATAGATATTACAAATTGTATAGATTTCCTGGGCGATTTTTACCTTCAACAGGACATATCTACCCTCCGGGTCGGGTTCGCAGTGAGTCACCTCAAGATGAGCTCTTTTCCCTATTAAAATTGCCACTCCCCTTTTTTTTCCTATGCTTGGCGAAAAATATACCTCTCTAACCCATGAGGATTTGAGTTTGTTAGATTCTTCTGAGTTAAGATGAGTTTCTTGAATTAGTCCTATGTCAGCCTGGGATTTCCTTAGATGCGTCAATATGGTTTTTCGTTTAATTGGGGTGGAGATTCCTCCAACATTCCATGAGACTATCCTAAATTTTTCTATTTCTCTGTATCATTAATGGCGCCTGTGGCTTAAGGAGGTAGTGAGAGAGATGAGAAGAGGGGGGGTGGGAAAAAAAAAAAAAAAAAAAAAAAAAAGAAAGGGGGGAGGGGGAGTAATACCTAACATGACCTCTATTTGCCCCATGAATCCCAGGGTGGGGGCAATCCCAAATTATTAGGCCCATGCTGGCTAAGTGGAGACCGCATTCTCTGTTGCTGATAAATTTAAAGAGGAGAAGAACTTCTCGGCTGCGTGTGCCTCCAGAAAGAGATGTACTGTTCCATTAACAGTTGCTTTTAATTTAGCTGGATATAATATAGTTGCATTTATTCCAGCGTTTATGAGTTTAGTGCATGTAGGTGCCAGATCTCTTCTCCTAGAGGCTGTCTCAGCCGAGAAATCCTGAAATATGAGGATCTTAGCTCCATTAATGATGAGGGGTTGTGTTTTAC
Source organism: Bombina bombina (assembly GCF_027579735.1). Lineage (NCBI taxonomy): Eukaryota > Metazoa > Chordata > Amphibia > Anura > Bombinatoridae > Bombina > Bombina bombina. The sequence continues at coordinate 790,970,058 of NC_069500.1, forward strand.
GATAATATTGAAGAATAGAGACTTTATCTTGGTAATTCAATAGTCTTATGATGACAGGTCTAGGCCTACTGAGATTTTGGGCTGACTGTACTGGACCCAGTCTGTGAGCCCGCTCTACCAGGATGTTATTATACAAGGGTGGGAATTTGAGGGCTGTCTTAAGTGTATCAGAAACAAAAAAAGCTAAGTCCTCATATTGTTTCTCCTCTGGGAGGCCTATTATTCTAATGTTGTTTCTTCTACTGCGGTTTTCTAGATCTTCTAGTCTCATAAGAATTTTTTGATTACTGCTGTTGATACTATCCATCTTAGTGCCTTGTGTTACTACTGTATCTTCTAAATCTGATACTCTCTGTTCAACCTCCTGCATTCTTGAGGAGAATTGTCTAATTTCCTGTGATAGAGAGGAAATATCCTGCTTAATCTCCATCCTTAGAGCGTCGAATTTAGGGGAGAGAGCGTCAGAGATATTGGCAACTAAGTTTTGGACATTCAATAATTCAGGTGTAACTGTACTTGTTGAAATTAATTGAGTGTCAGTCACTGGGTCCTGTGTGTTCCTGGATTTCTTATCTCTCTGTCTACCTGCCATTCCTGGTGAAGGTGTTTTATAGGGAATGCCAAGGAACTTATCCATATACTAGTTTGTGAAAATTGGAGAAAGGAAAAAAAAAAAAAAAAAAAAAAAAAAAAAAAAATTTCCTAGGGGAAAAGAAAAAGATGGGAATGTGAGAGGGGAAGAGCAAAGTGGGAGATTAGTAAATGGCCCGTGCAACGTGATTGAGCCGTGAGGTGCTTATAATTGCACCAATTCAAGTGATAACTTTCAATTGGATTTATCCAATTGTGATACAAATTTTATGAAAAAAAGGGAAAGAGTGCAGTGTTTTGTGAGATGAGGCAGGACCCCTGAAAAAAAAAAAAAAAAAAAAAGGAAAGAAAGCCAAACAATCAAGGAAGTGAGTGCTAGGAGTAAGCCGGTTGAGGGTTGAGAGCTGTGTGTGTGAGAATCTTTTTATAGTGTGTGAGTAAAGTGATGTGTGAGTCTAAGCGGGGGAGGGGAGAGAGGGGAAAAACAAACAAGGAAAAAAAAAAAAAAAAGAAAAAGGGGCAAAATCCTAGTACGTTCAAATATTTTGATGTTAGGGGGAACTACAAAGTGAGACCCCTCAAAGATCTAGGTCTCACGGTTATTACCCAGTGCTAAATTTGTATTTGTTTTCTTATAAATCAATAGTCTTCAATATAATGTGGTCAAAGACTTTCAGTCTTTTAAGTAAAAACAGAAAAAAAAGTGGATGTATGAGACTGTTTTTGAGCCAGTAGTAATATGCAGAGCTTTTTTCTAGGTCTCTGCAGGATCTCAATTAAACACCCCTTTTTTCCCCTTTTTAACCCCTGTGATGTATCTAGCGCTGTATTGGTTTCTGCAATTATTTTGCAGGGTAAGGGGTTGCTACCTATACCCCTATTACTAAGCACATAATGAGATTAGGAATACAATCATCTGTATTATTACCCTATGTTTTAGGCAAAAAAAAGGTAGGAAAAGAAAGGAAGCAGAGAGATGGAGGGAGAAAGAAGAAAAGTCAAATCCAGTAACATATGAGAACATAAGTTTGATTACAGCATTAAACAACCTGTTAAATTAAGGTTTTGTAGTATTCTCAGTCCAACATGCATCAGTTAGACTTAACTACAAAACTGTATTTGCTATCTTGTTTCAATGTTACACTGTGTTAAAAATGTCCTCTTGTAACATATATGAACATGGATCTAGTCAGATCGTTAGGCAGTCTATTAAACTGAGATTTGTAGTGTTCTCAGTCTGAGATATTTCAAAAATGCCCCAGCTCAGATATATGTCCATTTAATTTAAGTAGAGATTTCTTATAATGCCCCTTCAATTTATGCAGTCATCAGTTCTATGTGTCAAGTTCAACTATCCCGCCTCAGCATTGTTCCATACTAACAGTGTCTTCTTGTGGATTCTGCGGTTTTTTACCGTTACCGTTCAGTGTATATCACGCTACTTTTTAGAAAAGACTCACTCACCCCCTCCTGCGCTGTTGGTCCACCTACCACCCGCTGCATCCGATTCCGAGCCGCCGCAGGACTAGTCGAGATCAGCAGGACCAGAGTTCCTCCGCCCCAAACAGAGAGCACAGGCAACTCCCCCCACGCAGCACCGGTGGGGGGGGAGAGAATAGCTCCGCTCCAAGCGGGCAGCGAGGTGAAGAGGGGCTCACACGCCAGATCCAGCAGCCCGTCCGAGTCCAACTCCCTCCCGCGCAGCACCGGTGGGGGAGGGGGAGGGACGAGCCCAGGGCGGCGGGACCCGCCGAGACCAAGGGGGCAACAGGTAAGTTGAAAAAGCTGCGGGTTTGTTGTTATAAAGATAATTCAATCAGGGGTGGTAGTCGCACGGAGGGGGGGAGAGCTGGACCTCAGAGGGATAGCGGGGCCACAAAGTAGGATCAGGAACAACCAGCTGAGGCACCGACAGCCTCAAATTGCTTCCAAAGCCAGGTAGACGATGGGCACAAACTGAAGTCAGGAGTACCAATTAGCCAGCAAAGGGGCTCAGCACAGTGGGATGGCGTGCCACTGCGAGGTTCTGGAGTAGATCTGCGGTATCTGTCGGGGGAATAGCCCCAAAGCCTGGAGCTGGTGCGGGAGCCTTCCACCAATTTCCCAGTGACTGGAGAGATGAGCTAAGCAGCACCTGTGCAGCACCTGTGCTGCACCTGCATGTAGCTCCTCCTCCACCGGAACCTCTAGAGCATGCAATTTTAAGCAACTTTCTAATTGACTCCTATTATCAAATTGTCTTCATTCTCTTGGTATCTTTATTTGAAATGCAAGAATGTAAGTTTAGATGCCAGCCCATTTTTGGTGAACAAACTGGGTTGTTCTTGCTAATTGGTGAATACATTTACCCACCAATAAACAAGTGCTTTCCATGGTTCTAAACAAAAAAAAAAATAGCTTAGATGCCTTCTTTTTCAAATAAAGAAAGCAAGAGATCAAAGAAAAATTGATAATAGGTGTAAATTAGAAAGTTGCTTAAAATTGCATGCTCTATCTGAATCAAGAAAAAAAATTGGGTTCAGTGTCCCTTTAAATAACGACATAACACAGAGCTGGAGAGAAGACCAGACATGGTCACATTTATAAAAACAGTAAATAAAACAGCATGAAGAATCTTGTTTAAACGTATTAAACAAATAACCAGAGGGCGATGTTCATGCAAGAGTTCCTAAAATATATAACCTAAGCAAAGCAAGGACAGGGCCCACATACAGGAAGTTCTGCGGAACCCATGCTGGGCTCTGCCTTACAAAACACAACCAGCAGCCATCAAGAGTCAAGGGTCAGCAGGCCCACTGAGAGAAGCACAACAGGCTCTGATCCCGCCTGCCAGGATGACAACTTCACTCCTTATCCAGTAGGGATCTAGGTGATGCCAGCTGTAACACAAAGCAACTACCTGGAGGAGCCAAAAATTTAAACCCATTGACCTATCCATAGACCAAGAATGATTGTAACATGCTCCTGCCATGGTAACTATAATAAACCTAAGGAAGCCAGTAACTTCTGCTCTGACCACAGTGCTATACATACAAACCATGAAAAATACAGGACGGTAAGGAAAAACCAGGAACAGGAGCAAAAGGAAAAAAAGAAGAATCTCCCACCCAAACTTTTATAAGGTAGGTAACCCTCCCACTACACTTGCAACTCTGGCACAGCCTTGCTCTTTGGGTGACTTAACCCTTAAAGGGACATGAAACCCCAACATTTTCTTTCATGATTCAGATAGAGAATACAATTTTGAACAACTTTCTAATTTACTTCTATTATCTAATCTGTTTTATTCACTTGGTATCATTTGTTGAAGGAGCAGCAATGCACTACTGGTTTCTAAATGAACACATGGGTGAACCAATGACAATCAGTATATTTATGCAGCCACCAATCAACAGCTAGAACCTACCTTCTCTGCTGCTCCTGAACTTGCCTAGATAAACATTTCAGCAAAGGATAACAAGAGAAGGAAGCAAATTAAATAATAGAAGTTTATTGGAAAGTTGTTTGAAATTGTATTCTATATCTTAATCATTAAGGGAAAATGTTGGGTTTCATGTCCCTTTAAGGCATTCTAGTTAAAAACCTTTCACTTTAATTTTGCTGGTTGCAGGGTGAACCTAGTGAAACTGTCAAACTAGAAATACAATTCCCCTGTTGTGAGTGACAATATTATTTCCTTTACTGTGAGGGCAGCAATGCCAGGGGCGGTACTACCATTGGTGCAGCAGCACCAGTGCCCAGTGCCTGGGAGGCCCATAACAGCCAGTCCATGCATAGGCATGTGCAGAATTTGTACAATCCTAATGCAGGGGAACCTCTGTCTGTCTGTCATTCTGTCTATCTATCATAATTATAGAGCGCTGCATGTATATTATTGCTATTGCTTAATACTAAGTTAACTTTGGGGGCCCAAAAATGTTTGCACTAGGGCCCTCTGTTAAATAGGTCCGCTTTGGTAGGTGTAGTTTAAAACTTTTTTGCGCTGCCTAATTTGGGTAAGCCCTTTCTCCTATGATATTTTCCCCAAAATATCTAGTTTTGGTGTACTGAAGGAGTGTGGGTTTAGGAGAGTAGGATATAAAATTTAAAATGTGTTAGAAAAATGATTAAGAAATATAATGTCAGTCTTATAACATGTTTTGTTCTTAAATAATATTTTATTAGTTACAACGAGAAACAGATATAGATATACATTAAAACATATATGTGTTTGTACCCTTAGATGGCGGCTGTGTGGAGGAACCTATAAAGGTTTTGGCAGATATTTGATACGTTTTGTAAGAAATTGGATTTTTGGTATGACAAAAATATTTATATTGGTATGACAAAAATATGACAAAAATATTTATAGACCTGCAATAGGACAATGATTGGATTTTGAAGAACTACTCTAAGTTATGTACCTAGTACATAGAATACCTAGTGCAATAGCCTAAAATAGTCGAAATACAACAATAAAACAATATTGCATTGGTACAGGATTATAAAAATAATTGATATATACTACTATTTGTTGTGATAAAACATAAAAGATATTATGGTAGAAATAAAAATAATGATAATGATAAGAATAAAACCTAAAAATTAGTTCATAGTGCCTTAAAATATATAAATGAATATCGCAGGGAAGAGATGCTGAACAAAAGTTTTTGTCGGCTGACGATATAAAATAAAAGGATGATGCCCAAATTTGGTTTTTATGAATACCACCGGTGGATTTTAAATGCAATTAGTTCAGGAAGTCTAAAAGTTTAAAAAGTCTTTGTAAAAAAGTGTCCACTTTATCACTTCTTAGTTGAGGTGTGCTCCTTAAGGTAGATTATATAGAATGATATATTGTTGCGGGATCTTATTGTGTATCCTCCTCTTATTTGTTACTATGTGTATTGAGGTCTTGCCAGAGCTCTACGGTCTGAAGAGAGGTGTACAGTAAGGAGCGGTATTTTACTTACTGTGCTCTTGAGCCGATTCTGGAGCCTGGTAGACTGTGATAGATTCGGGTAGTTGTTTGAATCTCCCTTCCACAGGATTCAAACAACTACCCAAATCTATCACAGTATCCAAAGACCGGCAAAAGAAGATCTACAGAGCGGGACGATTTCTACCAGGTTCCAGAATCGGCTATTTTAGGCTATTGCACTAGGTATTCTATGTACTAGGTACATAACTTAGAGTAGTCCTTCAAAATCCAATCATTGTCCTATTGCAGGTCTATAAATATTTTTGTCATATTTTTGTCATACCAATATAAATATTTTTGTCATACCAAAAATCCAATTTCTTACAAAACGTATCAAATATCTGCCAAAACCTTTATAGGTTCCTCCACACACCCGCCATCTAAGGGTACAAACACATATATGTTTTAATGTATATCTATATCTGTTTCTCGTTGTAACTAATAAAATATTATTTAAGAACAAAACATGTTATAAGACTGACATTATATTTCTTAATCATTTTTCTAACACATTTTAAATTTTATATCCTACTCTCACATAAGGGTATACGCATTCAGTTGCGCCCTATACTCCTAAATAGGTCCGCTACTGAGCAATGCATTACTTCACTTTGTGTTGCAGCCCTCTTGGGTAGCCAAGGGTTAATGATATCTCTAGCACTATGTTCCTTTAGATGCCATTATGAAAGCATAATTTTTTTTTAAAAGGTACATTTTTTTTATTAATAGATTTGATCATACTTCATGCTCTATATACAAATTTGTGGCACTTATTAATAACATTATGAAATATGGTCACCTGCTCTAGAAGAAAAAAAATCTTATTTGGCCTCTCACTAAAAATAGTTCTAGATCCCTGTGTCTGAAAATGAAAGCATCATTTCAAAAATGTTTTGTTACTGAGTTAAAGGGACAGAAAAGTCATAATTAGATATTTATGATTCAGACAGAGCATACAATTTTAAACAACTTTCCAATTTACTCCTATTATTTAATTTGCTTCCTTCTCTTGTTATCCTTTGCTGAAAGGTTTATCTAGGTAAGCTCATGAGCAGCAACCAACCTAAGTTCTAGCTGCGGATTGGTGGCTGCATATATATATATATATATATATATATATATATATATATATATATATATACTGATTGTCATTGGCTCACCCATGAACATTGTGGCTCCTTCAACAAATGATACCAAGAGAAGGAAACAATAATAGAAAAAAACTGGAAAGTTGTTTAAATTTGTATGTTTTACCTAACTCATGAAAGAAACATTATGGGTTTCATGTCCCTTTAAATGTTACTTTAAAGAAAAATAATTATGTATATACAATATGTAGTTTATGACTACGTTTGTGCAGCTCTGTATAAAAGTGTGCTGTGGGTCATATACAGCCAAACACTAAACGCAAAATAGGCAAAATGTAACAAGTTTTTAGTATCTCCAGATGCAGTGCTTTTGTTATTCTATGCAGACTATGTGCTAAAGCTCACTCTTCTCTCTATTTCATGAAACAGCACGAATGCCTTAGGAACTGAAGCTTGAGAGCCCCAACACTGAATTTTACATTGTTGTATAATTGAAAGGGTACACCAGCTGCCACTTGCTTTATACACCCCGCCTTCTCTCTCCCATAGTCCTTTGCCCACATCACATGACGTCAGAGCAGCTCTGACACTGCACTGTAAGTGCTGCTGCTCCCTGCATCCCATTCCCTGTGTTGTGTATCTGCACCTGGATCAGCAGATATATTTGTGGAAAGATGGGAGCCCCTGAGCACTGGAGCTGCGACCTAAGCCTTCTTCTCTCTCTAATCGTGATTGTGTCTGCAGTTTCTGCATTAGATCCTTTTGACACTCAGCTGGGAGACATCAGCTCTTGCACCAAGCAGTGTCAGCTCATCTTTAAACACAAGAGCTCTGCTGAAGTAAGTGATCAATATAGTCCAGTAGATTCAGCATCCCTATCTGCATATTCAGGGTCCCTTTAATTAAATATTCAGCTGCTGTAAGACAGCAGCATGCTGTGAAAGGATACAGTAAAGCAAAGGCATCCATCTTTATAGATCTTATTATCTGTGGATCCATCATTTGCTTTTTCTGCTGCAGTGAAATGATATGTAACATGAGGCTACCTGCATTACACATATAAAATGAAATCTGCTTAGTGTATTGCATTTGCATACAGAATTCATTTTCTGTACATCCCTCTTGTCATAGATGCATATTTATTATGACAGTGTATATCAATATGATCTTGAACCTCAATAAAATATAAAGATGATTAGCCCGCACAAATAAGGCATTGGATGCTTTTTGTTTTCCTGTTTATCTACCTCATGCCTTTCTCCTCCCTCTCAGTATTCTCAGTGGACATTTTAATTTCACTTTGTAGCGCATCTGTAGCTTTCTAACACTGTGGAAGCTTTAGTTGTTTTCAGTCTCAATAAGATATGCTATAAATAAAAACCCCTTCAAGCGATTTGCTGCATGTTGTAAACAATACTACCATCATCCAAAATGCTTCCATGCTTACAATTTAATTTTAGTTCGTTCAATTTGACAGATTAATTAACTCAGCCCAGCACATGCATACAGAGTCCAGACCTGTGTATTTGGTATCTAAGTCAGATATGAGTTTAACGTTTTTTAGTTTAACATTACATAGTATTGGATTGTTGTCCCAAAACATTTAAAAAATAGAAAGGAAAAGAAATGTAGCGAATTCTATATTTAGAATTCTTATGCAGCTGAATAATTGCACCTCTGTGGTGCAGTCAGGTGTCAGAATAATTATCTCTGTATAATTTTATTGTTGATGATGTGTGGTGCTATGGAGATTTTAAGGTGTTTTATTTTGGATTGTATAATAATTATTTTGTCTGTGTGTGGCTGAAACATCTGAAGTCTTGGTTAAAACCCTGCAAATAATACTGTGATGGATCCCATATCTATTTGTGTGTTCCTTCCAATACTAATTTAATAGGTTGAATGGGAATACAGTATTAGCATCAGCAACTTGCATGTTTCCTAATTGAATATCAGTTTTACACATAGTTCATACAAAATATTCTTACTGTCTGGCCTGTCACATATTTGTAAAATAAATTGATAATTGTTTTTGGATGAACTGAATAAAAGATGCAGCATTTTCTTATTTTGCCTTTATGTTCTTTATCTTTCAGTAGAATGATTGGCAAATAGAAATCAGTATTTTTATGTTTTAAATAAAGATTCACTATAATCCAAAGTTGTGGCAAGGCCTCATTTTTATGTTAGCGTCAGTCTGTTAACAACATCGATTCAGACACAAATTTGCATCTTAAAGTGAAGGACAATTTCGATGAATTGGTTCCCGGTTTTTAATAATCCTATTAAAAAAAGGTCACTTTAATTAATCAAAATTGACATTTCACTCGTTTTCTTCAAAAACTTACCTTTTAATCCTGACAGCTGCTCCAGCGATTCCCCCGGCCGTCAGAATCCTCTTCATACGTCAGAAATGACAAATCTGGCTTCCCCCAATCACGGCTTCCCCTCAGGGGGAATCATGGCCTTAGGCAACGCCGTGGTTGGAGGTAGCCGGATTCGTCATTTTGGACCCGCGAAGAGGGCTTGCGATGGCCGGAGGAAGTGCTGCAGCGGCTGTCTGGATTAAAGTGAAGGTCAATTTCGATGAATTAGTGACCGGTTTTAAATAATCATATTAAAAACAAGGGCACTTTAATTCATCAGAATTGACATTTCACTCCGTTTTCTTAAAAAACGTACCTTTTAATCCTGACAGCCGCTGCAGCGCTTCCTCTGCCCATTGCAAGCCCTCTTTGCGGGTCCAAAATGACGAATCCAACTTCCTCCAATCACGGCGTTGCCTCAGGCCATGATTCTCCCGAGGGGGTGGGGGGGAAGCCGTGATTGGAGGAAGCCGGGTTCGTTATTTCTGATTTATAAAGAGGCTTCTGACGTCCGGGGGAATCGCTGGAGCAGCTGTCAGGATTAAAAGGTAAGTTTTTGAAGAAAACTAGCGAAACGTCAATTTTGATGAATTAAAGTGCCCTTGTTTTTAATAGGATTACTAAAAACCGGGCACCGATTCATTTAAATCTACCTTTACTTTAAGTAAACACCTGACAAATACCATATTCATATTAGGTGTGTTTACATTGATGGACTCCCTAAAAAAAAATTCCCACTAAACTGTAAAATCTAGGAGAACTTGACTTTAACTGCTCTGCAATTTCATGTCTGGTGTATTTTATTTATATAAAAGGAATTTTAGTGTAAATATGCTCTATTATACTAGAGCATTTTATGTTTAAACACGTTCCTTTATTGTAGTATGTGTTTAACCTGATTGCTGCAAAGGGGCTAAATAAATTTAAAAAGGGACATTAAATACTTTGAGATGGTAATATAAAATGATAAAGCGTATATATGAAAAAAAACATCTGCAATACACTTTCATTATTTATTTTATCCCCTTTTCCTGTAATTCCATTTTGAAATTGTGAGCATTTCAGTTCCTGTTAGAAATAGAAGTGCAGAACACTGTTATATTCCATACAGCTATTGGCTGTACATGCTAGTGACCTATTTATAACTGTCCCTAATTGGTCACAGCAGAGAAGGTAACCTAAATTACAACATGGCAGCTTCCATTGTTTTATAGACGTTTAAAACTTTACACTTATTTTGTCCATATTTAAACAACTAATTAAACTTTATAAAATATATCTACATGTTATTCTCAGAAATGTCCTTTGAAGATTTGTGCTCCTTTTGCATTTGAGATGACAATTCTGCTGATGAGCCAATGAGAAGCAGGCATACATCCATATCTTTGCCGGTACCCTTTTCTGGAAGTGTTTAATTGGTGCATTTGTGTTTATCCATTTTGAAAGAATTAAACAAACAGAACAATGAATGGAATTTGTTTAAAAAAATAAAATGTTCCAAGTTTATTTCCCCCCACCCCCAGTCCCTAGCTGTTGACTTACTGTATCACACATAAGGTAAGCTGTTGAAGAATGCAGCCGATTAGAGGCCATATTGGCCTAGCATGTATTGTTAATAGAAGAGAGCTGTAAGAAAAAGAATATGCACAGAACTCAAGTCTCTCCGACCCCTCTGTCACCCAGAAATGGGATATTGCTCCCAATGAGAAAAATCACTCTGGCTGTTTAGTTTACAAACAACTTCCTAAACAGCACATCTAAAACACTACAGGTGTCAATCCTGAAAGTATATAGCTGCTGATTGGTTAGTACATTTGTGTGCATTATCTTGATTGACAGGTAAGCTAGTGTATGGTGCATATGCATCAGTGCCTGCTCAAGTGCTGAGGGCATCAAGCATGAGGTGCTGATCTTAGTGTAAAAAGAAAAGTTAAAAAGCTCAGGCATCCTTTTAAAACTTTATGCATAAATAGCTTCCATATCTTTTTTTTTTTTTTCTTTTTTTTTTTTATGTATTCTGCCTAAAATATCTGCTGATGGGTTGAGGATTTTGTACTCCTTTTTTTTTTAATAATATTTTTATTGAGGTCAAAAAGCATAATTTACACATTTGGAAAAAAAAGGAGATACATTAAATGCTCAATACATATCTGATCAAAGATAAACGATAAGAGTCCTCATTTTTTTCTTCCCCTTCTATCAATATGCAAGGCCACTTTTGGACCTATGTTTCAATATAGATCAAAGTCCACAGGGGTTGTGATTTAAACATAAAAGAAAATAAACATTGAAAAGAAAAGGTGCATCTAAACATATATCACTGTTGATTTTGCTAAACATTCTGATATTCTCGATACACCTGCCTGAACCAAGCATTTTTATAGTGCACAGAACAAAGTTATTTAGAGGGCAACAACACAGACAACTTTTAATGAACATGAATAGTGCATTAGGAAAGGAAAAATTTGTATATTTATTGTAAACTAAAGGAATATTCTGATCATGGCGCAAAAGCTTACTATAGGCAGTTTAAACTTGTATGGTCTACATCATAATATTCATGTGCTATGGAGAAACAGAGAAGGTGCCACATAGCATAATTATGTGTGATATATCAGCAAATAATATTGAAGCTCTGATACACTCACGTTTAGCAAAGTACCAACGAGTAGTCACTAGATGGTTGTAATGTTTGAAAGTCAGGTGTATTTTTCCAACTCCAGCAACTGGATACTGGAAACAGTACTGGATACTGAGAAACGCGTTGCTGTGTTTTTAATGTGTTAAAATAAACACTTTTATTCATACAACTTGCTACATTGCCTCTTTTGGATATCGCTGCCTGGTGTATACCTTTTAATTGCTGGAGTTGGAAAAATACACCTGACTTTCAAGCATTACAACCATCTAGTGACTACTCACTGGTACCTGGGAGATCAAGCCTGAGAGGAGAGTTTTACCGGAAAACTCTGAGGTTCCGGCCTGCCCAGCCTGCATCACATCTTGATGCTTTGCTAAACGTGAGTGTATCAGAGCTTCAATATTATTTGCTGATATATCACACAGAATTATGCTATGTGGCGCCTTCTCTGTTTATCTATAGAATTTACTCGATGTGCATGGCCTTATACCTCGAGGAGAGCTGCCTAATACTATCATAACTACATCTAGGAGACTCATTGGACTGTTTCGGTTCACTGGGACAGTGCATATATATAGGACTTTGATACCTTGTGTGTGTGTGTGTGTGTGTGTGTATGTATATATATATATATATATATATATATATATATATATATATATATATATATATATATATATATATATATATATATATATATATATATATATATATACAGGTGACATATATTCCTGAGATCATTATAGCCCCTAAATATAGTTGTGGCTATTTCTGTCTTTGTGTGTGTGTGTGTGTGTATATATATATATATATATATATATATATATATATATATATATATATATATAATTTTGTGGTACACCTGTATACTTTGTGATAGCGCCCCTATCTTATACTCAGTTTGGGTATATATATTTTTATAATATTCATGTGGTCTAAAATCTTATATTCTAATGTTAGGACAGATATGTGTCCCTGGTTTTGCTGTCAGAACATGATTCCCCATCATGGCCCCGGCCGCAGGCCACGACTGCGAATCTTATTTAAGATACAGCGTTCCAGTGGTCACTATAATATATAAAACTTATACATCTATCTATTACTACTATCTATTAACATTGCTAGTATGAACCTGTGAGCATAGGAAAACAATTTAACACACACTAAACTGTCAGAAACAAAAATAGTTGAACTGGAAATTTTACACACTAACATTGTGTTGCATTTCTTACTAAATATGCTGTATGTTAGTCCTCTCCAATTGTAGGAAAGATAAAAACAGTGGGTTTTGAGTGGGTCTGCTCGAAGATCCAGGACCCCCTTTCATATACGTGAAAAAAGAAAAAGGGATTTATTGAAGCCGGGGCAGGTATTTGTGCATGCTGCTATATTTCTGGACTCAGGCAAAACAACCTTAACTCCCCATTGTTTATCATAGGCTCGGCTCTCAGTGTTCTTAGAAAAGTTCACGTAAGTCATATAGGGAACATCGGGACCGGCCCAAGGTGTTCTGACAAGCAGGGTGTGATCAGTGCTGGTGTGTGCACCAAAGCGGGAGTCCCCCCAAGCTCCCGCCGGGGCACAGTACCTGTAGAGTCCTTAAGAGTCGGCAAGATCCTAAGGTCTACAGGAGACTGAATAGATAACGATGTGGTCACATATGGATCCATAACAGGTGTGTGTGGTCTCATACTTTCACTAGCATGCTGTTGAATCGGTGAGGCGTGATCGCCATCCTGGAAAGTAACGGCTGCAAAGGTGTCTTTACTCCTCTGAAGTGTCTCTTCACAGCGTGGGTGCTTCTGGCCAGCAAAAAGGTTTTTCCCTTGCGGTGATTCTCCCCGGCAGAGAGGCTCGGCGGGAGCGCTCTTGGCCGCCACCTCCCCACCTTCAGAGACCAGAGCCAGGTCCACGATGTCTGCCCTCTTGCGATGTAGGGAGTGTAAGTTTACCAGATAGTCCCAGGGTGCTTTGTTTAGGAGGTTCAGTAAGCAATCCTCAAGACGCTCCAGACAGCGATTGATGCGATCCAGAGGACCTTCTGTTTGTTCGGGCGCCATCTTTGATATACAGCAACGCAGTAGTTACTTATGTTTACCCCACTTTGTTCAGCAGTTTTTCCCTTCTGCGTTTGTTACTGAGTTCTGCTAGTTTATATTATAGTGTTATTGCCGTTGTACCTGGATCAGGCAATTTACCTCGGTTTCCCGAGGGGGGTAACGCCGCTTGTTATGAGCCGCCTCTCCAGGCCCCAATCGTCCAACCTTATTACACCAGCGTCACAAATACAGCAAATAAGTTGATGGGTATAATGCTTCTGAGTATCTTTATGATACAGAGCGATTTTGGCAAATATTAGCTGTAAAATGCTTCCGATATTGGCGGAATATTGGATACTCGGCTGAAGCTCTAAGGGAATGCGACCTCTCAGGATCGCTGCACGGACACGCCCCCTTTCTACTCATTTTTAACAGATGTTCAATTGATATAAAGTAGGTTGAATTTTTTTGATAATCTAAATGCAAGCTATATTCAGTTTAACAGGTGGACTGCATTGGGGTTTTTTTATACAAAAAATGACTACAAACAAGTCTCTCTTGATCCCATTCCCTTTACATAAGGTGCCATAAAGGGACATATTACATAAAACAAATTTTATCATGTTTATAAAGGAGCAGCACTTGTTTAAAATGTTTTTGTCTAAGGAAGGTTATGGAAAAACTGTTTACATTTAAAGGGACACTGAACCCATTTTTTTTCTATCATGATTCAGATAGAGCATGCAGTTTTAAGCAACTTTCTAATTTACTCCTATTATCAAATTATTTTCATTCTCTTGGTATCTTTATTTGAAATGCAAGAATGTAAGTTTAGATGCCGGCCCATTTTTGGTGAACACACTGTGTTATTCTTGCTGATTGGTGGGTAAATTCACCTACCAATAAACAAGTGCTTTCCATGGTCCTGAACCAGAAATAGCTTAGATGCCTTCTTTTTCAAATAAAGAAAGCAAGAGAACGAATAAAAATTGATAATAGGAGTAAATTAGAAAGTTGTTTTAAAATTACATGATCTATCGGATTCACGAAAGAAAAAAATTGGGTTCAGTGTCCCTTTAAGGTGAAAACTCAGAAAGTACATGAATATGTGTATTGAAGTCCTGAGACTGGTGTTCTTTTGCTGACAGACAACTCCCAGATTAATAATAAAAAATAAATAAAATGGTTTTATTCAGTGCAGGAACAACCCAATTTACCCCCTGTCAATCTCTAGCTTCACTGTTTATTGGTTTCATAAACCAGTTTCACTTTGTTCAGCTGGGTAGCTTTTATTGTGCATTTAACACATTGTGATGCAATATGGCCTCATGATTTCACTGGGAAGAATGGAACTACTTGCATGGCCAAATAATGTGTTTGTGCAGGGTTCAGTGATGGGAGGGTTTGGGGCTGTACAAGACTAATGTATGCAGAAATATCTGTATTTTTTCAAATGGATGCAGAGCTTGGCAATCTTCATTTGGGTACAACTGTATATAAATGATTTAAGGGAGTATTTGTAATACATTTCAAAACACAGATTTCTATTATTACGTAATTGACAGTTGCCCCATCTTTTTGCAGAACAGCCTGTTTTTATGGCTTCCTGTACTGTGTGGTGCAACTGCCCTGCATTGGAAATACAGATTGCTTACTGTGAGGAACATACATTACAACTGTAGGAAAATAAAATAATCTCCTGCAGTTTATGTATTAGACCGACTACTACAATATTTAAGATTTTGTGCATATTGTATGCAATTTGCTTTGTTTTGAAGTGAAAACGCTGTCAGTGGGTGTGGTCAATACTCCTGTAAATTTCCTTTTGTAAAGTATTCTTTGTTTTTTTTTTTTACCAAAAGTTGTCACCTATGTAATTGTGTGGCAAGGTTATACCGAATTAAAGTGCCAGTGAGGTTTAAATATTTATATAGAGTAGGCTGTATGTTTTTAGTATAATGTGAGGGTATATATGCTTCACTGAACTATTTTGTTAGTTTTACAGGCAAATAAAATCATTCCCTGGCATTTAATAACTGGCATATCTGGTCTCTCAGTATGCTGGGTGGTTCCTAATTTTTATTAAATGTTGACTTTTTCTTTAGGGTGTTTGCCATTTAAATGTGTGAAATATTTAATTACCTACATTAAAGGGACACTAAACTGCTGGGCACAACTACAATAGAATAGTTAATACACACCATGTTATTGTATTTCCTTCTGTGCCTGCATTTCTCCTCAAGACAGTTCTCATGTTTCACAAGATTAACGTTTCAGATGCTCTTCATACTGGGCGCTGCCATCTTGGAGCTTAGGTATTCTCACATCATGTGACAGAAGTGATGCACACTCACAGATCAGTATGCTGCCGGCTTTTTGACAGCTGTATAATTTGCTTTGGGTTAGTTTGCATGATACAGCATATCCATTTTACTTTGTTATTTTAAGTTTCACAATATAAATTAAAGCCACTGCAAAAATGTAAAGCTCCTGGTTTGTATTGTGCACATTATATAGTTGTCAAAAATCTGGCAACCTTTCTGTAAATGCGCACTGCTTGAGTCACAGTGTGTGAGAATACCAATGCTCCAAGGTGGCGGTGCTCAGTATGAGGAGGCGGAGCTTCACCATCTGGTACCTTTTAAAGAGACTGTAAAGTCAAAATTAAACTTTCATGATTCAGCTACAGCTTGTCATTTTAAAACAACTTCCCAATATACTTATGTTATCTTAATTACATTATTCTCTTGATAGCCTTTGTTGAAAAGCAAATCCAAATAGATTCAGGAGCAGCAATACAGTACTGGAAGTTAGCTGCTGATTTATGGCTATATATGCCTCTTGTCATTGGTTCACCCAATGTGTTCAGGTAGCTCCAAATAGAGCATGGCTGTTCTTCAACAAAGGATACCAAGAGAATGAAGCTAATTTTGATAACAGAACATTGGAAAGCTGTTTAAAATTTTATGATTTATCTAAATCATGAAAGAAAAAAAGTTGGGTTAAATGCCCATTTAACGGGAAGAAGAGTGAAAGCAATAGCATAATGAGTAGTAACCAGGCTATTATAGTAGAGGTCAGCAGTTTAAAGAGGTACTAAACCCAAATATTTTCTTTCATGATTCAGATAGAGCATGCAATTTTAAGCAGCTTTCTTGGTTCTCTTGGTATCTTTATTTAAAAAAGCAGGAATGTGATGCATAGGAGCCGGCCCATTTTATCTTCAGCACCCTGGATAGCGCTTGCTTATTGGTGACTACGTTTAGCCACCAATAAGCAGGCATAACCTAGGTTCTCAACCAAAAAAAGGCTGGCTAATTCGCTTTATATTCCTGCTTTTTAAATAAAGATGGCAAGGGAACAAAGAAAAATTGATAATAGGAGTAAATTAGAAAGTTGTTTAAAGGGATACTAGCCCCACATTTTTTTCTTTCATGATTCAGATAGAGCATGCAACTGTAAGCAACTTTCTAATTTACTCCTGTTAACAATTTTTCTTTGTTCTCATGTTACCTTGATTTGAAAAAGCAGTAATAAAAGGTTAGGAGCCGGCCCATTTTTAGTTCAGCACCTTGATAGAGCTTGCTGATTGGTTTGCTACATTTAGCCACAAGCCACCTCCAGCTCTCTCATTTAGCATGAGAACAAAGAAAAATTGATAATAGGAGTAAATTAGAAAGGTGCTTAAAATCTCATGCTCTATCTGAATCACAAAAGAAAAAAATTGGGTTTAGTATCCCTTTAACATTGCATGCTCTATCTATCTGAATCATTAACGAAAAACATTGGGTTTATGATTATCCCTTTAATGCCCCTTTTAACAATTGTTAAAATGATCTTATGAGTTCAGAAAATAACTATCTTTCAATGGGCAAATTTAAAAGGACATTAAAATGCCTCTTGTTTTTGTGTAATAATTGTGCTTGTCCTACACTTTCTAGAGAGACCAAAAAAAGCAAATTCTGTAATCTGCAAATCAGATAGTTAGTATAGGCAATTTGCAGCATTTTGAAAACCTAGGTTACAGATTTTACTTTATGGCCTCTTCAGGGAGCTAAGGGCAAAGAACACATTTTACACAAAAGCAAGAGGCATTTAAAGTGATGGTAAATCAGTGTGTTTAAAAAATGCTTGGATTTACCATCACTAAAAATAAACAGGACTTTCAGTTATTACTTTGTAAAAAAAAAAGGGTACTAATTTTTCCCTTTCTGTGCTGCTGCCTCCTCTCTAAACTCATCGACTCCGGCTGCCCACGTCCCATCACCCTTTTCTCAATGAGGCGACGTTTTCACCTTTAAACCAATAGCTGTGCTTGTCATATGACCGTGTTCTGTATCCTAGCACGGCTATTGGTTTAGAGGAACTATACATCATTACTTAACTTTTTCATGTAGAATAACCTCCTAGGATCTCTTGCTAGAATTCTTCATCAGAAAGATACGTTGGGTGTGATATTACATACATTGTTTACAGTATCACAAGGAGTAAGAGATTTCTCATTCCTGCTACCTTACAGGCTATGTATTTGTCTCAATGGAGGAACATATTAAAGGGACATGGAATGAAATAGGAAAGTTGTTAAAAATTTTGAGTTTCATTATCTAATTTGCTTTGTTCACTTGGTATGATTTGTTGAAAAGAATACCTAGGTAGGCTCAGGAGCTGTGAACTAGCTGTTGATTGGGGCAACACATATACGCCTCTTGTCATTGGCTTGCAGATGTGTTCAGCTAACTCCCAGTAGTGTATTGCTGCTCCTTCAATAAAGGATACCAAGAGAAAGAAGCAACATTGATCATAGAAGTACATTGGGAAGTTGTTTAAAATTGGATGCTCTATCTGAATCATGAAAGAAAAGTGGGTTTTATATGTAGCCTCTGGAATCCTGCTGTGTGAAGTAATCTGCTGTCTGTGGTAAATGATCAGTAGTGAATGTGTTTAGATGCTCACTCTCATCTCTATGGTATCAAAGCAGAACATGAGGAAACCAAATCTGGCATGTGCTCAATGAGAGAACTTGACTGTATAAAAATGCTAAAAAATATAGCTTTCCATAGAGCAGAGCCAAAAGACAGTTCTATGGCATCCTTAAAAGAATATGGAGATTCATGCGCAAAGTCTAAATGAGGCTATGTCAATGGTGGGACATGCAAAAAAAATCCTTATTGGAAACAGATTATTTCTTTTGATTGGCCATACCTTTTTTTATAATGGCTATTGATTTTTTTTAAGCTGCAGGTGACTGTCTAGTTGCAATATGAATGTCACTCTGGAGAAAAAAGTAAACTAAAAGACAGCTGCAGAATACACACACATACACACATACATACATACATACATACACACACACACACACACACACACACACACACACACATATATATATATATATATATATATATATATATATATATATATATATATATATATATAATATATAATATATACAGGGAGTGCAAAATTATTAGGCAAGTTGTATTTTTGAGGATTAATTTTATTATTGAACAACAACCATGTTCTCAATGAACCCAAAAAACTCATTAATATCAAAGCTGAATAGTTTTGGAAGTAGTTTTTAGTTTGTTTTTAGTTATAGCTATTTTAGGGGGATATCTGTGTGTGCAGGTGACTATTACTGTGCATAATTATTAGGCAACTTAACAAAAAACAAATATATACCCATTTCAATTATTTATTTTTACCAGTGAAACCAATATAACATCTCAACATTCACAAATATACATTTCTGACATTCAAAAACAAATCAGTGACCAATATAGCCACCTTTCTTTGCAAGGACACTCAAAAGCCTGCCATCCATGGATTCTGTCAGTGTTTTGATCTGTTCACCATCAACATTGCGTGCAGCAGCAACCACAGCCTCCCAGACACTGTTCAGAGAGGTGTACTGTTTTCCCTCCTTGTAAATCTCACATTTGATGATGGACCACAGGTTCTCAATGGGGTTCAGATCAGGTGAACAAGGAGGCCATGTCATTAGATTTTCTTCTTTTATACCCTTTCTTGCCAGCCACGCTGTGGAGTACTTGGACGCGTGTGATGGAGCATTGTCCTGCATGAAAATCATGTTTTTCTTGAAGGATGCAGACTTCTTCCTGTACCACTGCTTGAAGAAGGTGTCTTCCAGAAACTGGCAGTAGGACTGGGAGTTGAGCTTGACTCCATCCTCAACCCGAAAAGGCCCCACAAGCTCATCTTTGATGATACCAGCCCAAACCAGTACTCCACCTCCACCTTGCTGGCGTCTGAGTCGGACTGGAGCTCTCTGCCCTTTACCAATCCAGCCACGGGCCCATCCATCTGGCCCATCAAGACTCACTCTCATTTCATCAGTCCATAAAACCTTAGAAAAATCAGTCTTGAGATATTTCTTGGCCCAGTCTTGACGTTTCAGCTTGTGTGTCTTGTTCAGTGGTGGTCGTCTTTCAGCCTTTCTTACCTTGGCCATGTCTCTGAGTATTGCACACATTGTGCTTTTGGGCACTCCAGTGATGTTGCAGCTCTGAAATATGGCCAAACTGGTGGCAAGTGGCATCTTGGCAGCTGCACGCTTGACTTTTCTCAGCTCATGGGCAGTTATTTTGCACCTTGGTTTTTCCACACGCTTCTTGCGACCCTGTTGACTATTTTGAATGAAACGCTTGATTGTTCAATGATCACGCTTCAGAAGCTTTGCAATTTTAAGAGTTCTGCATCCCTCTGCAAGATATCTCGCTATTTTTGACTTTTCTGAGCCTGTCAAGTCCTTCTTTTGACCCATTTTGCCAAAGGAAAGGAAGTTGCCTGATATAGGGTGTTGATGTCATTAGACCACACCCCTTCTCATTACAGAGATGCACATCACCTAATATGCTTAATTGGTAGTAGGCTTTCGAGCCTATACAGCTTGGAGTAAGACAACATGCATAAAGAGGATGATGTGGTCAAAATACTAATTTGCCTAATAATTCTGCACTCCATATATACATATACAGTATATATATATATATATATATTTTTTTTTTTTTTACTATTTGTTGAGATGTGGAATATACGTGTATATTCCTAATTTTTTTTATTTTCTTAGACACCCAGCAATTATGATTCTAATTTGTAGTGCATTCAAATCTAGTAACATTACTTCCAGAAGGGACTTGACCATCAGATTGGAGTGTGGGAGTTTTGCAAATATTCTGCAGCTGTGCTCAGAATATCCCGTGATATATATACTAGATATCCAAAAGTGAATACTTGGATAATGATGTGGGGTAAACAATCTAAAAATTACTTGAAACCTTATTTGTATATATATAAAAAAAAAAATTAATTTTTTTTTTATTATTACACAACCAAAAATCAGAATAGAATTTAAGCTAAAACAAGGGGACGTCTCCCCAAAGATAAAATATTAAAATCAATATTGAACAGGTTGATATTCCACACCAGATACTTTGTACAAAGTATCTGGTGTGGAATATCAACCTGTTCAATATTGATTTTAATATTTTATCTTTGGGGAGACGTCCCCTTGTTTTAGCTTACATTCTATTCTGATTTTTGGTTGTGTAATAATAAAAAAAATTTAGAATTTATTTTATATATACAAATAAGGTTTCAAGTAATTTTTAGATTGTTTACCCCACATCATTATCCAAGTATTCACTTTTGGATATCTAGTATATATCATTAGCACCTGATATTATTGTTTTTTAAGTACTATAGTATGCACATTTTTTCTGCTTGACACTATCGTTTTTTTTGTTACAAAATAACACTATTTATTCACTTTATAGTATTAAAGAATACTTCACATTGTAAGTATATTGCAACACTGTTATTCGTCCCATATGACTAGCAACTTTTTCTTTTTAGAATAGAACACAGTTGATAGACTGCTTTAGTTTTTTGTAGTTTCCCACTGGAGGGATTAAATAACTTTTATGGTTTTTCACTGACAACCTAGATAGATACTTTTTCCAAGATATATTATCCTCCACTTATTCTAAATAGGATTGCAGAATGTTTTATCACATTTGACTAATTTTTGCACTGTAGATAATTTTTATAATTTTTACATTTTTTAATATATATACTGGATATACCCAAGTTTTTCAATTAAGGATACCTTTAGCTTCTTCTAGCGCACTTACTATCACCTCCTAACTCCATTACATTTGAAAAGACCAAAGGATCTTTTCTCCTCTGTAAGTTGTGTGGTATCCTCTCTCTAACCAGCGCTCTGCTTAAACACCTTTAATACTAAGTTACAACATGGCAGCTCCCATTGTTTTATAGACACTAAAACTTTACACTTATTTTGTGAATATTTAAACAGCTGATACTTTAAACAAATACATCTACATGTTATTCTCAGACTAATCTTTTCTTTGAATGCTTCATTCTTTCTAGCATTTATTTAGTGTTTAATGTCCCTTTAAAATTGTATGTTCTATCCTAATCATGAAAGACAATTTTGGGGTTTCCTGTCCCTTTAAGGGTTGTGAGCCCTAGACTGAATAATTCATAGTGCGGCTGTAAGTTATTTAAAGGGGCATGTTACTCAGCATTATTTCTCTTTTATCCCTAAGACCGTGATAAGAAAGAAAAAAATAATGATGTATATCTGAGTTTCTATTTATTTAAAACTATGGTTACCTCAGCAGATATACTTTATTCTGGCTATGCAGTCTCTCAGCTATCCTGCTGCTTCCTGTATCAATAAAGGAGAGGTTAGTGGCAGACGATCTCCCTTCACATATCCCGCTCCGAGGATGGATATCCGTAGCATTAGAGAATGTTTGGGATCTGCAGGGTTGGTCGTTTTAGCCAAATCACAGAATGAGCGGACAATTATTTCACTTTTCATGCATTCTATGAGTGATGCACTATTGCAATTAGTATTACAAAATGCTTGTTTTGGTATGTGCCCACTACTTTAATGAAATATAATGCATATAAGAAATGGCTTCTGACTTGGATTACATTTAAAGGCATAGCAGGCTCAAAACTAAAATGTACGTGGGTACAATTTTTAGTTTTGAATAGAAACATTTTTTGCAATATACTTTGGTTAGCAAAAATAATTCTAGTAAGTTATCACTGTTTTTCAGCTGCATACTCACATATGCAGTAAGTGGCTGTGCTATTCAAACTTTAAACCTTTGCAGAGAGTCAGCAGTGGCTTGTATGACACAAATGAAGTCTTTACTGATGCGATACACACCACCTCCAGCTCTCTGAGCAGGCTGGGGTTTAAATCCTGATCCCCTTGTCACATGAAGCATATGTGCATATGCCGCTGAAACAGTAATTGCTTTGTGCTTTTTTACAAATTTTTGCTAATGGATGTATATTGCAAAAATGTTTCTATTTAAGACTAATTGGCTCGAGAAGCCAGTGTTTTAACTGGTAACAGTGATTACAAGACTTGAGTAACAATATGAAGAACTAGAAAATCAGAAGTGTGAAAAGATAGATAATGTGAGTGTCTGTTTTGTTCCTGAAGTCACATCAGGTAGGAGTAGTAACTGATTCTAAGCACAGGATAATTATATGGAAGACAAGTAATTGGTCAAGAGGGAGTTGGTTAAAAGTCAGTGGAGACGGATCTATGAGCTGCTAAGAGATGTAGAGACATTCAGGACAATTATGTAAGTGCATTTTAATTTTGATTTTCTGGTAACTGCATCTAGTGGGCAGCAATACGCTGCCCACATTTACCCTTGCATACTACGGCTAGTGCGCTATGCCACCCCTGCTCGCGTGAACAAGGGCCATCAATCTCCCTGGTTGGAAAAGTCTGTGGGGATTGACATACGCCACATAACAGGTGGAAAAGAGGTTTAAGAAGCAGTGGCCTGATGACCGCTGCTTCTTAAATTTTGGGTACAGGTTTTCTTAGGTTAACCTGCAGCTGACGGTGCTCCGACTACTCAATAAATGCGGATCTAAGTATGAGAAGAAAGGGAATAGTGGTAGTTTCCAGGCAGTGATTGTATACATTGAGCCAGATTTATCAAGCGCAAGGAGAATTCTCCGTAAAATTCTCCTATGGGTTCTCCTTAGCTCTATTTTAGAGAAGCGCATCTGTGCACTCAAATTTATCAATTTTTTTGGGGGGGGTTTTTTGCGCTTCTCCATAGGACAGCTGAAGAGATAGATGTAAAGATACATTTTTCCAGTCGGATTAGTATTTGCACCTTACTTATCATTCAAAATAAGCAACTATTCTCCATGTAAGTAATTTATAAACTAATAGAAATATTTAAACAGCCCCACTACTAGTAGCTTTGTCAACGCCCCTCTGCAACAAACTGCCATGGAAGAAAATAGATCTAAATTGTCGTTGTTTATGTGCTTCTATTTTAGCGCATATATATATACATATACATGCGCGCGCGCACACACACACACACACACACACACACACAGTATCCAGCCTGTATAACAGTGTAAATTTGCTGTCACCTCAAAATAACTCAACACACAGCCATTAATGTCTAAACCGTTGGCAACAAAATTGAGTACACCCCTAAGTGGAAATGTCCAAATTGGGCCCAATTAGCCATTGCCTCCCCGGTGTCATGTGACTCGTTAGTGTTACAAGGTCTCAGGTGTGAATGGGGAGCAGGTGTGTCAAATTTGGTGTTATCGCTCTCACGCTCTCTCATACTGGTCACTGGAAGTTCAACATGGCACATCATGGCAAAGAACTCTGTGAGGATCTGAAAAAAAGAATTGTTGCTCTACATAAAGATGGCCTAGGCTAAAAGAAGATTGCCAAGACCCTGAAACTGAGCTGCAGCACGGTGGGCAAGACCATACAGCGGTTTCACAGGTCAGGTTCCCCTCAGAACAGGCCTCGCCATGGTCGACCAAAGAAGTTGAGTGCACAAGCTCAGTGTCCTATCCAGAGGTTGTCTTTGGGAAATAGAGGTATGAGTGCTGCCAGCATTGCTGCAGAGGTTGAAGGGGTGGGGGGTCAGCCTGTCAGGACTCAGACCATACGTCGCACACTGCATTAAACTGGTCTGCATGGCTGTCATCCCAGAAGGAAGTCTCTTCTAAAGATGATGTACAAGAAAGCCCACGAACAGTTTGCTGAAGACAAGCAGACTAAGGACATGGATTACTGGAACAATGGCCTGTGGTCTGATGAGTGAAAACTAGCTAAATTAAGTTGCTTAGACTTGTCTTCTACAAGCTCCTATTTAAAACCCTCCTTCCCTAGGTAGGTTAAAATAGTAAAGACCTGAAAAATGTAAAATATGGAGCGCTCCGAAAAGGAGCAGTACAAGACTGGAGGTTGAAATATTGCTAATATCTAATTATACAATATTAATTAGTGAAATAAGTCATAATCCAATAACAATGAGATTATATTGAGAATTATTGGATAATAAAAAAGTGACATCTGAAGATGATCTCTATTATATGACAAATTTATTTTTAAAATGACCAAAACATGTTCAATTAAATTATAGGCAGAGAAATAATATATAATTACTATAAAAATACTGGGCCATCTACCAAACAAAAAATATAAGATAAACACAGGATAGGTACTTAATACATTTCTTACCAATGGTGATAGATGTCAAATAGTAAAGCTATATTTTGATACAGTGCTGTAATAATAGTGAGCTGTAAATATAGTGCTATAGTGATCTGTGATTATAAGTGCTAAAGTAATGTGTGGTGTGTAATAATATACCATAGTGTGTGTGTGTGTGTGTGTGTGTATATATATATATATATATATATATATATATATATATATATATATATATATATATATATATATATATATATATATATATATATATATATATATATATATATGTATATGTATATATATATATATATATGTGTTGTTGCTTGATTTTGTTAGTACCAAATGATGGTCACACAGACCCTGATAAGTATACAATATAAATTATGCAGATAGACATATAGAAACGGACTTAGAAACATAAATACAATATTGCAATCATGCACTAAAAATGGCTGCCTATACAGAGTATCTTTAAAAAAGACTACACAAAGTTTACTGAAGAGTGAAGACCTATTAGTGCAATTAACATATCTAATCTAAAAGCCAATGCAACACTAACTTATCCTGCAGATATTTATGCCAATATTTATGTCTCTATTAGGTGTCTCTATTATATGTCCTGAGCAGTGCCTTTGATTAATCCTTAAAAGTGAAGGTAAATGATGACCTCTAAGCACGATCTTAGTTGAAGTGTTCCAGAGGCCCCTCTCTAGCTTCACAGCTTTACTCGGGTACTCTCTGTCCACTGTAATTTGTTTAGGTGGATGCCAGATAGCTTCAAACAATTCAGGGATCTAATTGGTTACTTACGGACCCGCCACCACAATGATTGTTTCTGCTTGGCGTTCTCCCTTCAACCGTTAATCCCAGTGCAAGCGGTGCTGTTACGTCTATGACGTCTGGTATTCGTGTCCGTTTAAGTGGTATTCCCAAAGCACGCTCTGAATCATCAGCGTGAGTACAAGTGATGAATGGCCGTTCAAAACAAAGTCTCTTTTGATTTGAATTAGAGTGCTGGTGCTCCAATAGTGTGAGTGTTAACCCGTTTCGTCCTCTGACAGAGCTTTATTAAAACATGCTTCTGGTCATTATCAACTCTCTTTAAATACCCTTTTCTGTAAGTTTATTGGTTATTGGCACTTTGAAATTTGAAGGTTGAATGTTTATTCTTTAAGGTGGATTACTTTCTTTGTTCCATTTGTATGACACCACTTTTATAATAAATGGCACTATTTATAATAAAAACAATATAATATCAATTTTACTTGTTGCTTTGGCTTTTTTTTTTTTTTTAAACATAATTCATCAACCCAAAGTTAGAGTATATTCATTTCTCATTATTTTTTTGTTTCTCTATAGAGGCTAGCCTCTTCAGCTCACAAGCATAAAATCCAAATACATAGATCTCCTAGAAAAAAATATATAAATATAGTAATTATAGCAAATAATAATGGTGATACTAATTTTATTAGCTCCAATTACATATATAGTATAGTTTAGAAAGTTGAGATCTAAAATCTCTCATCATCTAGATTTAGATTATCTAAAGTTTTGTAATTGACTTCAGGTAATCAGGAATGGGGATATGTCTAGTTCTGAGTTTAACCCAAAGGGATGTAAGGTTTTCATGTTGTAGATAAACTTGGCTTCTTTTCTTAGTAGTTTTTGCTCAAAGTTACCCCCTCGCCAATCTGCCTTTAGTTTCAATATCCCCCAGAAATTGAAATCTCTCAAGTCGTTTTTATGAATTTCAACGAAATGAGTATATAAGTGGGTGTCTAGTTTACCCTTCTCAATGCAATGCAAATGCTCGCGTATCTGCTCTCTTAGGGTCCTAGTTGTTTCCCCAATATACTGTTTATGGCAGGTAGATTAAATTAAATAACTATGCCTTTGTCCTGACATCTTATGGTTTCTTTAATTTTATGCGTAAAGTCATTCTGTCTTGATCTGATCACTTTACATTTGATACTACATTTACAGGCCCTACAACCAAAACAAGGGAGAACTTTAATACAAGCATTTGCAAGAGAGCTCTCAGTTCGCTATTGAAGAAAAGAAATGATAACTTTGTAATTAGTCGAATTAACTACTATAGGAAATACGACTAAGGGCAAGATTTATCATTGCTATTCTCCTATATATGCCCCTATTCATGATTCAAAAATGTGCCTAAAACTGGGCAAGTTCAATTGTAAAATTCTCTACTCTGTTCCTTATCTCCTTGGAGCTCCAAAAACATGGTTAAAAAAGATCCTTTTAATCGAATTTTCTATAGTACTCCTCATTAATTAGACTAATTACAAATGTATAATTTATTTTTTCCTATAGCGAACTATATCGCGAACTGAAAGTTCTCCTGTAAATGCGTGTAGGTTTATGTAATGGGTCATTCCTTTATAATAAGCAGATCTGTCTAAACAAAATAAAGTGTTCCATTTAATATTATATGTGTGTCTGCCACTAAACAATATGATGGAACATTAATTCCCCATAAAATGTTTAAATGGCCATAATAGTTGGAAAATGACATGCTCTAAATCGTTAATTGTAATTTTAAGACTATCGACTGTGCACTAGGGGTAAAACAGACAGTAGAAGTGCTGCTTGCTCCTCCAGAGTGGAAAACGCTGCAGATCCGGTCAGCAGCACTATCTAATGAATTAGAACATGTTATTTCTCAACCATTATGGATGGCCCTTATATTGTGGGAAACAAAATGTTGCAGTGCTCTTTCATTATTTTATTTCAAAAGCTTTTCCTGTAATTTTAAATGGGAAAATTGAGGTTTGTCCGCTCCTCATAGGCTGGGACACTTTTCATGGAATGCAGAACCCTTGCACTCCTATATGCTCTACAGAGATTGGTTGATATGTGCAGAAGCTCATTTATATCCGTTTCTAAATGGCCAACGCGAAGTAGAATACAGCTTTTCAAGGAGGTGTGAAAAATAGATTGCAAAAATTGTGCTTAAAGGGCCATGATACCCAAATGTTGAAGCACATGAAAGTGATGCAGCATAGCTATAAAAAGCTTACTAGAAAATGTCACCTGAACATCTCTATGTAAAAAAGAAAGATATTTTACCTCAAATTTCCTAAGTATTCACACCCCACTATAAAGAGACTTTAAGGCAGGGGTGTAAAACTGCCTCATGTGGCTCTCAACCTAATTTTGTGTGGCCCACGCCACCTCCATAAAAAAATAATTATGTTTTACTTAAATAGTAATAAGTAAGAGTTACTGTTAGGGATGTGCATACGTTAAAACCCCTCAGTCTTTAACGAGTAACATTGTTATTAAAAAAAAAAAAGGCAAACACAGATAAGTGCATAATGGTTTGACACGTGCAGCACTTCTTTATATGTGTTCATTACTATGGCAACACTGATTTCACGCATCATTTCTGTCCATTCCTTTCCATTATTTTCTCTTTAACTAAAATCACATAATTTATATCTGATAAATATATATTTTATATTATATACAACAGGTGTCTATCACTATACAAACAGTGGGTTGCTATGCCGACAGCATTGGGATCCACATCCACTACTTATAATGCAGAGGAAATGTTATACTATGTGTATGCTAAACTGTGAGTGCGCCCGGAACAAGACTGCTAGAAAAAAAATAGCACGGACTCTGTGGGAGAGCAACCAGATGGAGTGTGTGTGTCACCTTCTTAAAAGCATTAGCGCACGTTTCATCAATCCAGAGCAAGTTAATTAGGAGTTACAGAGCACAATCTTTTGAAATGTATACAGTTATAGCAAATGTCACTGCTTTGTTTAGTAATGACAAGATATGTAGGTAGTGTGCGGCCCACGTGAGTTGTACTTGTATGGAGAATGACCCGCAACTCAAATGAGTTTGACACCACTGCTTTAAGCAGTCAATCAGGATACTTGTCCAGACTCCCAGGACTTACAAAGGAGTGAGCATCTGTCATGTGCAGACACAGTCATGTTATTTTCCAATTCAGTTTAAGTAAGTTTACTATAAAATCTCAAGAGATTTCAGTGAAATATCATAAGATCATAGCAAGGGCAAAGCATTACCTCAGCACTGCTGATGCTGATTGGCTTTGTTTCCAACTTACAGCTGGATAGCAGCTGAGGTATAACTGTTTACACAGCACTTACTCTGGTGAGCTGAGGAAATTTTGAGGTAAAATATCTTCCTTTTTTTCCTAGAGATGCTCAAGTGATTTTTTTCTTGTCAGTTTTTACAGGTATGCTGCATCACTTTAAAGTATAAGTATTATATCCCTTTAATCATGGCAGTACCTCTATTAAATGCTTTATAATATGTATTATGTATACAGATATATTTTTCAATACCATGAATAAAGGGACATTTAACTCATGAGTACGACTACCATGGTATTTTTTTCCTCATGTGCCTGCAGCTGTCTTCAAAGTAATTCTAACCACTTGCAAGTAGTGTATCAGTTAGTGAAGCTCTGCCTCTTCACACTGGACGCCGCCATCTTGGAGCTTATATTTGTTTTAACTTTTAAACTGTGCAAAAAACTGCAAAAATTTAACACATCTGCTCTCTTATGTGAGTTAAACTGAAACTGAAATATAAGGTACAGCTGTCAAAAAGCAGATCTGTGAGAGTGCACTGCTCCTATTGCAGGATGCAACAATGCGCAACCTACAAGATGGCGCCCAGTGTAAAATGCAGAGCTTTACCAACTGGATTCTGTAATAAGATTAAAATAAAAGAATGACTTTAACCCCTTAATGACCACACCACTTTTCCATTTTCAGTCCGTTTGGGACCAAGGCTATTTTTACATTTTTGCTGTGTTTGTGTTTAGCTGTAATTTTCCTCTTACTCATTTACTAATTTACTATAAAAATTTTTATAAAATATGAGGAAAAAATGGAAAAAACACACACTTTTTCTAACTTTGACCCCCAAAATCTGTTACACATCTACAACCACCAAAAAAACACCCATGCTAAATAGTTTCTAAATTTTGTCCTGAGTTAAGAAATACCCAATGTTTACATGTTCTTTGCTTTTTTTGAAAGTTATAGGGCAATAAATACAAGTAGCACTTTGCTATTTCCAAACCACTTTTTTTTCAAAATTAGCGCTAGTTACATTAGAACACTAATATCTTTCAGGAATCCCTGAATATCCCTTGACATGTATATATATTTTTAGAAGACATCCCAAAGTATTGATCTAGGCCCATTTTGGTATATTTCATGCCACCATTTCCCCGCCAAATACGATCAAATAAAAAAAAATTGTTCACTTTTTCACAAATTTTTTCACAAACTTTAGGTTTCTCACTGAAATTATTTACAAACAACTTGTGCAATTATGGCATAAATGGTTGTAAATGCTTCTCTGGGATCCCCTTTGTTCAGAAATAGCAGACATATATGGGTTTGGCGTTGCTTTTTGGTAATTAAAAGGCCGCTAAATGCCACTGCGCACCACACCTGTATTATGCCCAGCAGTGAAGGGGTTAATTAGGGAGCTTCTAGGGTTAATTTGAGCTGTAGTGTAGTAGACAACCCCAAGTATTGATCTAGGCCCATCTTGGTATATTTCATGCCACCATTTCACCGCCAAATGCGATCAAATTAAAAAAAAAAAAAAGTTACATTTTTCACAAACTTTAGGTTTCTCACTGACATTATTTACAAACAGCATGTGCAATTATGGCACAAATGGTTGTAAATGCTTCTCTGGGATCCCCTTTGTTCAGAAATAGCAGACATATATGGCTTTGGCGTTGATTTTTGTAATTAGAAGGCCGCTAAATGCTGCTGCACATCACACGTGTATTATGGCTAGCAGTGAAGGGGTTAATTAGGTAGCTTGTAGGGAGCTTGCAGGCTTAATTTTAGCTTTAGTGTAGAGACCAGCCTCCCACCTGACACATCACACCCCCTGATCCCTCCCA
The DNA here is from genome assembly GCF_027579735.1 of Bombina bombina. NCBI lineage: Eukaryota > Metazoa > Chordata > Amphibia > Anura > Bombinatoridae > Bombina > Bombina bombina. Next base: position 791,001,232 of record NC_069500.1, read on the forward strand.
AACAGCTCTCTTCCCTCCCCCACCCCACAATTGTCTCCGCCATCTTAAGTACTGGCAGAAAGTCTGCCAGTACTAAAATAAAAGGTATATTTCATTTTTTTTATAGCAT